>NC_034594.1:53955718-53963805 GCF_900095145.1 Mus pahari
TTTATTTTGTTTTGTTTTTTCGAGACAGGGTTTCTCTGTATAGCCCTGGCTGTCCTGGAACTCACTTTGTAGACCAGGCTGGCCTCGAACTCAGAAATCAGCCTGCCTCTGCCTCCCAAGTGCTGGGATTAAAGGCGTGTGCCATCACGCCCGGCTACAAGTTTTAGATTTGGCCGTTGTACAATGGGTTGTGGGGTTGGGGGTTGATCTGAGTGACCCCACGCTTCTGACCAACATAGATATCCAAGCATTTAGTGCTGAGTTCCTTCCTCTGCCCCTGGGGAGGCGAGAGGGGAATGCCCGCAACCTGGGTCGGGTCGCCCTTGAGTAAACTCATGGCTTAGGAGCGCTCCACCTGAGATGCTAGTCATGGCTGGATGAAGATGAGTCCAACCCCTTCTATTGGTCCACAGTGGATTCCAGGGTACTGCAGGGTAAAGGGGAGTTCATTCTGGGGCACCTAAGAAGGAGGTATAGGGGTGGACCTCACAGAGGAGGGCAGAGGGATAAAGGAGAGGAGCTCCCATCCACAGAGAAGTAGCTAGGCGGGAGGTACTGGGGTCTTGGCAGAAGCTGGGTGCCCAGAAGGCAGTGGAGATAAAGCCCAAGCTGCAGATTAGCTGTGGGATTAGCTGCCTGGTCCTAGCTGCTTCTGGCTGCTTCTTATCTCCCAGAGGCCCAGGGCCTTCTCCCACATAGCTGAGCCCTGGCCCTACTAATTGGCTATTAACCCTGTGGGCTCTGTGGCTATAGGGGAGGAAGAAGAGCTAGGGAGGGCTGGGGAGTGGGTGGGGGTGGGGGAGCCAGCAGCCAGGCAGGGAGAGCTATCTTGGGAAATGGGAGCTGTGGATGGATGGAGCTCAGAGGGCTGAGAGAGAAGCCATCGCTCAGGAAAGCAAGCTCTGGACAGATTTCTCCCAGCTCCTGATCATTGTCTCGGGCAAATCGGGAGGGAGAGGGAACAGGGAGGACATCAGGGCAACCTTGGGCCCATAGTAAAATCTAGGAGAAAGACAAGATGTAGAAACTGAATACTTACATGGAAGATGAACAGAGAGGAAAGCAAATAGAATAGAGGTACAAGGGACAAGGGACAAAGAGGGCAGACAGCATCTAGGCTTTGGGAGAGTAAGGGATTCAGAATGATAAACAGGCTGGCCAAGGGCTAGAAGCAGAGAAACTGAGTCAGGAGGCATAACTGGTTGGGCACCCAGAAAATGTAGACCCAGGGATCTAGAGAAGAAGTCGGGAGACAGACCTAGAGCAGGAAACAGGCAGTGATGCAGGGAGAGATAGAGTTGGAGGGGACCAGTCAAGGGTTGGCTAAAGGAAGCTGGCAGAGGGGTCCTAGGGAGACCTGCCTACAGAGCGTTCACCTTCAACTCAAGGAAGTTCTAAGGTCACACGCTCCAGCTAGGGCAGGTAGCATGGGCTCAGAAGCTAAGATAGAGGGGAGGTGCTAGGGCTATGGTAGGATCAATGGGCAGAACTTAGAAGCTGAGGTTATCTGGAGATGGCCCTGCCACCATCAGAACACGTCTTGGTTCTCTACGATTGGGCCTCTAGGCTCCTAACTCTTGTATACACATCCTTCCAGGGGAGGGAGTAGTGGACAGCCAGTGGGACCTTGTGGCTGAACAGTCGTGCCGTCTCCATGGAAGAAGCTCTGGGCTGTGCTGCCACCAGAATTGTACCACTTAGGAGCTGGTGGCTGGCTCCACCATCACTGCCTGGGCCAAGGACTGTCTCCAGGGCAACGACCTGCTCTTCCCAGCAGTGGGGCCTGACCCAAGCTGTGTGGGTGGCCCAGTCCTGCCAGTCTGGCCCGTCCAGTCTCCATAGAGTGTCCTTTGAACCTGAGCTACTTTCATCCACCGTCAGTGTCACACATTGCCCCTTCTCCAGTATATAAGTACTTCGCCTGCACTTTGGCCGGGTAATCAACTCCCAAGTCAGGGCTAAGCTCTGCAGGGGGCTCGCACTGCCCAGTAGCACCTGTCTGTGTGCACATACTGAAACATACGCCTACAGTGCACCTCCACTAAGGGCTAGGAGCCCCCAAACATCTTTCATACACTAAGCCCGCAGCGGGTATCTCATAAGTCCTGATTATGCTGCATACAGCGTTCCATCCTGTCTAAATCTCTGCTGCTCTTCGCTTGTTGTGCACACTTAGCCGCTTTCCTTCTCTGAGCGTCAATCACTTCATCTGTCCCAGGGGGCAACAGTGATCACCTCACGGGGCTCGTGTGAAAGGGTCCAAGGAGAAGATCTATCAAAAGCACTTCTCAAAGAGCCCGAGACACGTACTCATGTGTGAAATTCTGAAAGGAAGGAAGGAAGGAAGGAAGAAAGAAAGAAAGAAAGAAAGGAAGGAAGGAAGGAAGGAAGGAAGGAAGGAAGAAAGAAAGAAAGAAAGAAAGATTTTGATCTGGGACAAAAATGAGGATGTTTGATCGTGCCCTTCTCCTGTTCTCTGCCCCTTCTTCTGCTAAGCGGGAAGCAGGGCTTGAGGCTTCAGGGAGTTGAGAAGCTGTGAGTGAAGCTAAGCTTTGGAGGCCGTGGCAGACACGGTCATGTGAGCAACACAAACCCGGGGTTCCCTCACGTCCCTTGGGCCTCATTTAGCCTCTCAACTCAAGCATGCACTCCAAACAGGCTGAGCTGGCAGGAACTGATTCCAGCTTCTCCTTGGCCTGAAACAGGAGGATGTCGGGCACTCACTTGCATGTTTCCTGTGTCTGCCTTCCCCACACCACTAGGGATCCAGGAGGCTTGCATTCAGCATACTGCAGGTTCCTCTCTCTCCAGTCATGTCCTGAGAGCCCATGACTCGGCCCAAGCTGTCTCACTTGACTCTGGTTTGGCCTCTAGTTATTCTCCGTTTCAGCATCAGAGATGGGACCTAGAACCTCCCCAACATAGGCAATCCCTCTACCACTGAGCTCGACCCATGACCCTCTACTTTCTGAAACAGGTTCACTAAGTGGCTAGAGCTAACCTTGAACTCAGTTTGTAGCCTAGACAGGCCATGAATTCTAGTCCTCCTGCATTGGTCCAGAGCTTCTGGGATTACAGGCTTGTGCCACCATGCCTTGTTTATCTAGACCTTTCTACTTACTGTGCAGTCCACAGATCAGCAGGTTTGTAAAAAAAAAAAAAAAAAGCAGAATTTCATTCCTGGGAGTCCGTCAACTTCCATGTATTAAACCAGAACCAGCACTTTACAAAGGGGACCTGGGTACACATTGACATTTGAGGAGCACTGATCTTGGAGACCTCTGCAAACTGGTCCAGTTCTCTGAGCTTCGTCTCCTCATTTGTGGAATGAGGATAGTAATACTGCCTTTGGGAGCAGTCGTGATGATTCCATTAGGCTGAGCACCCAGCCTAGCATGCTCTTAGATGTCTGTGATGCCCACTTCTGCTCTCGGGGACATGCAGTGATGGAGGGTACAGGCAGAGACAGGGATGGGATAAAGACTAGAACCCAGAAGCTGTGAGAGGACAGGTGAGGAAAGGAAAGACAGATGACCTTGGGAAGATGGGGCTGAGGAATGGAGCTGAAGGGAAAGAGGAACCAAGGAAAGGAAGTTCAGTGTGAGGCACATTCCGTCTCTTTCCATCCAGGGGAAGCTGGGTAGGTTTGGGTTAGAAAGATGCTAGCAATGAATGATGGGAGTATCCAGAGCTTCGCCTTCCACTCTGAAGCTGTGTGGCTTCATTAGCATCACTTCACCTCTCTGAGTTTAGTTTCCTTCTCTGGAACCAAGGCAATCAAACACATCTGAAGTCAGAGGCACTGGGTGGATGACACAGCGGGACGGCGTAGCAGTCGATGTTTTCATGTTTGGTAAATGTCAAGGTGCCTGCTATGTGTATTTTGTTGTTTCAGAAATCAGTTTGAGTAAAGACTGTACTGGGGAAGAGGGTGCTGGGGGTGTGTGAGGAGAAGGGTTGCTGCAGGTAACCAACTCACCAGAGGAGGGAGGGCAGAACCTTACCCTCGAGGTGTCCCTGGTGGTCCCCTCAGGTTGCTTCAGAACTCCCTGTCCCACCCTCTGCTCAGCGCTCTCCCTCTGCAGCCAAGTCTAAGGAGATCTTTTCCCTCCAAGTCACTTCAGGTTCCTTTCCCAGCTTTTACAGTGTGAACACGTTCCCAAGAAAAGGGGTGGGAGTAATGTTGGAGCCCACTGACCCCTCGCTCCCAGAGAAGGCACTGCCTGTGATGGGTTTGACCCAGGGCCACATCCCTGTGGGGTGAGTTGGGCGGGGTGGAGGGGTGACGACTAGAATCCACCTCTTTCTTTCTCAGTAGCTCTCCCATTCCAGCTGCTCAGTGTCCAGGCAGTCACGAAAATCCCGTCTGGGCCCATGCCTTCATCTTTGGATCACCAGCGCCATCTGGTGTCTTTTGGGGAGAATGCTCGTTGAGGAGACATGAGCCGGGCTTTGGATAGTAAAGGTTTATGAAAGTTCGTTAGGTGTCCCCATGATGGGACAAATGCATGGGACATTAGGCAGGCTCCCTGCTCCCGTACAGCTTGATCTTTAGTGGGGGACATGGGCAATGGGCAGTGAAATGGGTAGATGAGCCGAGGAGCAAGGTTGAGGCTTCCCGGGGAAGCAGGACAGCTGGCTCTGCCGCTCCCTGAGATAGCAACAACTAAGGCCTACTGCTCTCCAACATCCATGTAAAAATCTGTGCACTGGGGTGCGAGCGAGCGAGCGAGCGAACGAGTGAGAGAGAGAGAGAGAGAGAGAGAGAGAGAGAGAGAGAGAGAGAGAGAGAGAGAGAGATCGATTCCTGGGCTAGGAAGGCAGAGGTGAGAGCATCCTTAGAGCTCACTGGCCAGCCAGCGTAGGCAAACCGATGATCTCCATGTTCAGTGAGAGGTTCTGTCTCCAAAAGTAACGGAGAGAGTGGTCAAGGAAGATACTGGACATTAATTAATCTCTGGCCTCCCCCACATGTAAACCCGGACGCGTGCACAAAGAATAAAATAAGCTTTGCTGTGTATACTTGAGGTTTACAACATGATGTGTGCATTACAGAGACTAGAATCTGGCGGGGGGGACTTGGTTGGTTTGAATGCTTTGACTGCTGTGTGGAAAACAGAGAAAAGGGGGCCCGAGGAGTGGAGACCATTTTAGAATTGTTATGGGAGTCGGGGAGATGCAGATTTTAGGGATCCTTACTCAAAAGACCCTAAGTAGCAATAGGAGGACCCTTGACTCGGGGGGGGGGGCAGGAATTGGCAGGATAGCAAGAGCTCTGAGCCTGGTGTGGCCGTGAATCTCTGCACTCCCAGCCCTGGGGTGGTTAAAGCAGGAGGATTGGGAATTCCAGGCCAGCTACACACGGAGTTCTTGTAGCTACACAGTGTAGCAAATCTTGGGTAGGGGAATTTCTGGGTTACAGCAAGGCCCCGGGGAGGAGCAGATCCAATCTGAACTACACAGTAAAAACCTGCCAAAAAGAAAAAAAAACCATTAAAAGAGTTCTGTGTCTGCTGTGCTCTTTCTCCCTCCAGGTCTATACTCGCTATGGGAAATGTTACACCTTTAATGCAGATCCTCGGAGTTCACTGCCCAGTAGGGCAGGTGGCATGGGTAGTGGCCTGGAGATCATGCTGGACATCCAGCAGGAGGAATACCTACCCATATGGAGGGAGACAAGTATGCAGCGGGAAGGGGATAAGGGCCAACTCAGGGATAGGGCCTGGGCTCTGCTCTCCCCCTGAAGGGGGTTCTGAAGCTTCTCATCTCTGCTGTGCAGATGAGACATCATTCGAGGCAGGGATCCGGGTGCAGATCCACAGCCAGGAGGAGCCGCCCTACATCCACCAGCTGGGGTTCGGCGTGTCCCCAGGCTTCCAGACTTTTGTGTCCTGCCAGGAACAGCGGGTGAGCATCCCCAACTAGGCCTAGGCTGGGCACAGGGTAAATCACTGCTTAAAGGGATGCTGGCCACATCTGCCTTGCAGATACTCAGCCTGCCAGCCCCATGGCCCTGGCTGGGGCTATTGACACTGGAGGACTGGCCCTGATGGACACGCTTGGCCTTGACCTTGTCATGCCCCATCTCTGCAGCTAACTTATCTGCCCCAGCCTTGGGGCAACTGCCGGGCGGAAAGCGAGCTCAGGGAGCCTGAGCTTCAGGGCTACTCAGCCTATAGTGTGTCTGCCTGCCGACTGCGCTGTGAGAAGGAGGCCGTGCTTCAGCGCTGTCACTGCCGGATGGTGCACATGCCAGGTGGGCACCTCCAGCCAGTCTTTGGTGCCACTCTTCTGAGCTCCTGAACTTCCAGGGGGCAGAGATGCATGCGTACCACATGTACATGCATGTACACGCATGAGCATAGGCTCATGTGTATATCTGGATACTTACACATGGGTTCATATACTTGGGAGCACATAGATGTGCATGCTTGTGTGCATGCTGATATATATCCGTATGTATGTGTTTGGGGGTTGTGTGCATGAACCGAAGACTGTACACATGATTGTGTAAGCAAATGTACAATTACCTGCATATGTGTATGTATGCGTTTTCACTGTTTTTATGCATGTGTGTGTATACATTGATCTGCTATGTATATGTGTAAACATGCATACATGTAGATGTCTACATGGGTGTGTGGTAAGGGAGAAGGGAAAGGACTGTAGCTCTCAGAACTGTTCTTCTCTCCTTTCAGGCAACGAGACCATCTGCCCACCAAACATCTACATTGAGTGTGCGGATCACACACTGGGTGTGTGCTGCTTTCTTCTTCCCTGCCTCTCATCTTTCCTTCACCCCTCTGTGTGCTCACCTCCTATGTCTTGTCACTTCTCCTCCCAGTCTGTCCTGGAGAGGTTTTGCTGAAGTTGAGCTCTGTTCATACCTCAGAGGGAGGTGGAGGTGGGGGTGGGGGTGGGTCCTAATGGCTTCTATAGGTTCCATAGGTAAGTGGTGGCAAACCACGGAGATGCTACAGAAAACCAGGACTGGGAGTGGAGCCCATCTCTGTTCTCCCAGTCAACATTCTCTCTTCCCTCCCCCGCAACTCCCTACCCCTGCCTCTTTCTCAGAGAAAGTAAAATGACTTCTCTCTGAACCCTAGGAAAAATCATTGCTGGATGTCAGTATGGGTAAAATGAACTCCATCTTTCCATGGGTCTCCCTGAGCTGCAGCTCATCCACTACCTGCCCACCCATCCATCCACCCTCCCTCGCATCCATCCATCCATCCATCCATCCACCCATCCATCCACCCATCCATCCATCCATCCATCCATCCATCCATCCATCCATCCATCCATCCACATGCTTAACTATTGATTGATTGATTCTCTAGATTTACTCAACTTGTTCTGGGTATTGAGATTGAGGGTCCAAGAGCCCTGCTCATGAACACTTACTAAGGACAGATGCTATCACAGCACAATAGTTCTTGAATAGGGATATCTCATGGGTGTTATAAGGCCCTGGGGAGAGACATGTAGCCCTAGTCTGGAAGGGTAGGGAAGACTCTACATGAAAAGCTACATACACATTAGTCAAGGTTTGAAGGGTTCTACATAGTAGAGATAGCATGTCCCATGTCCCAAAGACCCTGTGGCTAGAGAAAGCTTGTTTTGTCTAGGGTACCCAAAGGTCAGTAGAGCTGGAGGCAGAGGTCAAGGGAGGGAGCAGAGCATGGAAGAGGGAGGTTCTTGGAAGCCAACACAGACTTAAGGCAAGGTAAAAAGGCAAGTGAGATAGTGAGCAGAATGGATAGTTTGAAGCAGGGCACCAGAACTCACTGCAGAAATCTAGATTTGATGGGCCACTGGGGATGCATTTGAGATGCTGAGGTAGCCAACTGGCACACCAGGCTCTCCTCTATACCCCAATAACACCTGCACCTGTGAAGTGTGTGACTGAAGAGCATTAAACAAAGGAACAGATGTATCAGCTAGATAAAGGAGCCACAGGTGTGGTGAGAGTCCACAGAACAGGTGACACTCTCAGGCTTGAAGGTATGAAGGGGAATCATGAAACGAGAGAGAGAGAGAGAGAGAGAGAGAGAGAGAGAGAGAGAGAGAGAGAGAGAGAGGAAGAA
>NC_034594.1:53964145-54011674 GCF_900095145.1 Mus pahari
CATCCATCCATCCACCCATCCATTCACCCATCCATCCATCCATCCATCCATCCACCCATCCATTCACCCATCCATCCATCCATCCACCCACCCATCCATTCACCCACCCATCCATCCACCCATCCATTCACCCATCCATCCATCCATCCATCCATCCATCCATCCATCCACCCATCCATTCACCCATCCATCCATCCATCCACCCATCCTCCCTCCCAGCCTAATTCCTTGCTTGTGTGTCTGAGATCCCATGTTGACTAATTCTTCCTTCTGAGCCATGGGACCTCCTTGTCCCAGGAATCTGGGGACAGAGGGAGAGACGTGCAGGTGCACATGCAGTTGTCATAGGTCATTTAAAGTTGGTCTGAGGGGGACCCCAGTCAGCATGCTCTAGAAGGGTACAGACCTGGCCTTCTGAATGGACAACTCAGGATAGCCTCTGTGCCTGTCCCCATAGTCACTGCCCGTGGGCGATTCTCCCTGCTGCAACTGGTGCCTTTGCGTTGCAGACTCCCTTGGTGGGGGCTCTGAGGGCCCATGCTTCTGCCCTACACCCTGCAACCTGACTCGTTACGGCAAAGAGATCTCCATGGTCAAGATCCCCAACAGGGGCTCAGCCAGGTACCTGGCGAGGAAGTACAACCGCAATGAGACCTACATAAGGTAAGCCATGCCCGCAGACAGGCTTTGTGGAGAGAGCCCTTCGGCAGGCCTGGGCACAGAAGAGGCGGGAAGGAGCTGGCCTCTCTGTGTATATTGGAGTGCCATTCATAATCTTTCTAAGTTTCATCCAGAAAAGCCCTTCCCAGTCCAAGTCTGAGTGGCCACAGCTCCATGTATCCCTGCCACTGCACAGACCCCACTTATATGACACTACTTAACAAAACCACCAAGCTAGCCCAGCTGGACCTAGCAGCTCCCTTTGGGAGCCTGAGGTTGCCAGCTTCACAGCACACAGGGGATGACGATAGCTCGCCTAGGGATGGCCTTGCCATCTGCCTCAAGCAGGCCAGCAGCTTCACACAGGTGTCTTTCATGTCTCCCAGGGAGAACTTCTTGGTCCTGGATGTCTTTTTTGAAGCTCTAACTTCTGAAGCCATGGAACAGCGAGCTGCCTATGGCTTGTCAGCCCTACTGGGTAAGCCCTGACCCTGGCCCCACATGTGTGTGGATCAGCCCAGCTTGTTCCTACTGACCCTTCCCTCTTTCTCCTCAGGGGACCTTGGGGGACAGATGGGCTTGTTTATTGGGGCTAGCATCCTCACCTTGCTGGAGATCCTTGACTACATCTATGAGGTAAGGAAAGGCAGAGAGAGTGGTACAGGCCCTTGGGTGGGCAGTGGACTCGGGGTTCTAGAAGTGCCTAAGGGCCTGGGTCTGAAGAGGCTGGATTGAGGAATGAGGAGCCCTACTTGGTGCCACCAAGTCCTATAACTGAGGCCTCTTCAACCCCCCACCTTGACCTGCAAGGTCTCCTGGGATCGGCTCAAGAGGGTGTGGAGACGGCCCAAGACCCCACTGCGGACATCCACCGGGGGCATCTCCACTTTGGGGCTGCAGGAGCTGAAGGAACAGGTGGGTGGCCTCTCCCCCCAACCTGGAAGATCACCCTTTCCCCATAGCCACTTCCTGAAAGTTCCCAAAAGGTACTATTGAGGCTTGACCATTGTCCCATCTGTCACCTTTTCATTTTACAGAGTCCCTGTCCAAGCCGGGGCCATGCTGAGGGTGGGGGGGCCAGCAGCCTGCTTCCCAACCATCACCACCCTCACGGCCCCCCAGGAAGCCTCTTTGAAGACTTTGCTTGTTAGGATGGTGCTGTGGGGAAAGTACCCATGAAACTGGGACTCTACGCAGACCCCACACATCTCCTATTCCTGGGACAGAAGGTCTGGGGCAGCCCAGGGCTAAGGGAAGGGGCGGTGCTCACTGAGAGGCTAGGACTAGGGTCCTGCTCTCCCTGACCCAGGCTCAGCTGCCTTGCACAAGGGTCCTTCTTGTGTACACTCCCTGCTCCCAGGCAGGCAGGTGTCCAGGAAGGGCATGACCAGACTAGAGGTCCCTGAGGAGGGGAGGGAGGAAGAGAGGGGAAGGTGGAACCCTGGCAGAGCCCCTCTGTACATTTGTATATAGTTAGGGACTGGGTGGGGGTGGGACACAGACATAGAAGGGTGGGGCTGCAGGGGAGGGTGACACAGGACAGTCAGGGTCCCAGCCCTAATGGCAGAAGGGAACTCCTTAGGACCCAGGCACACTGGGCTGGTTCTCTTTCCCTCTTTCCAGGCCCAGCTCCCTCTTGGCAGGGGGAGTGGGCGGCCCAGCAGGCCTGGCCCAGCTCCCAGTTCCCCCTGTATCAGCCCCACCACAAGTTCCCTTCATGGGGAGTGGGTGGAAAGACCTTTCAGACCTTGGCTGAGCATAGGGGGAGGGGGAGCGGCCTTCTCAGGCCTGTTCCCTAGAGACTGGTTTTATAAAGTGCTGGTGAAATTGGGAATAAAGAGACACAAAGAATTCTGTGTCTGTTTCTGTGTGTGTGTGTGACAGAAAGAGAGAGAGAGAGAGAGAGAGAGAGAGAGAAATCCACATGAACTTGCAGGCGGCTGGGCATCTATATGGGTTGATCCCTGGATCCCTGTAACAGGAAAAGAAGGCTCCCACAGACCCAGGGCTCCTCCTTCCTTAGGGGTCGGTCCTCCCATGCCGACCTTGCCAACACTGAATTACCAGTCTCCACTCATTAGTCCACACTTAACCAGTTTATTAAAGCCAGAGCTTCATCATGGATCCAGAAGGGAGAAGACAGTAGATACTGTACCCCTCCTTTCTCAGCTTCACCTCCAACAATTCATCTACAGCCCAGCTCCCAGGACAGGAGCCCAGGTGGCAAGGCTGGCGTCAGGCATAAACAGAGGCCACAGCCTGAATCAGCAGCGTCAAGGGGGCAGGGAGACTGGACAAGAAAGGATGGCTCTAGAGCACCTGTCTCAGGGCTTGTCCGGAGCCCATGGGTCCAACAAAGCGAGACAAGGGACCAGTGGGCTGCCCTAGGGTCTGAGGCTACAGCCAGCCCTGTCCAGCGAGGCTGGCACGTGGCTCCAGGTTACCGGGGAAGAGCAGGGACAGGCGCAGGGGCTTAGGTGCTGTTCCCCTGTTCCTGCTCAAACAGCAGCATGGCAAGCTGGGTGCGGGAGCCGAGGCCCTCAAGCACGCTCTGGCGACAGCGGTGGTAAAGGTCCTCGCTGAGCCGTGCGCTACACGGCTGGGCCCGGTAGCGCTGCAGCAAGGCTGGCTCCACGGCCCTTAGCACATGCAAGTTGGAGAAGCGCAGAAACAGCTCGTACACATCCAGGCTCTCCAGCAGCTCCTCCTCCTGCTCCGAGGCCGCCACCAGTCGGCCACGGGCCGCCACATAGTCAGAGTTGTAGAAGCACGCCTCACTGGCAGCCTGACGGTCAAAGTGGCCGGTGTCACGGCCCAGTTCTGGTGGCCCAGGGCCCTGAGGTGGAGCCACAGCAGGGTGGAAGGCCTGGAAGTGCATGGGAAAGAAGGCCTGCCAGCCAGAGATGGCGTGCATGCGGCAGCGGTTCAGGAAGTCGGGTGTGAGTACCGTGTCTGGCCCGGCCAGCAGGAACAGGGTGTCCAGTGGGTGCTTCTTGGACAGTAGATCCATGAGACGCAGTGGAGAGGGCGCGGCTGTCTGCACACTGAGCCAGGGCACCCGGGCACCAGGGAAACGCCGCTCTAGCTCTGCCACGTGGGCCTTGACGGGTGCGAAGATGTCTGCGTGGGCTGCCCGCTGGGCCTGGCGAGGCTCATACAGCAGCAGCAGGGTCAGGGCTGCTGCATCACCAGGTTCCAGGGCTGCAGTGGCAAAGGCTTCTAAAAAGCCAGAAGCCAGGTCGCGTTCTGCTGCAGCCAGCGGCAGTAGCACAGTAAGCCGAGAAGCCTCAGTGACATAGGGCACAGGCAAGATCTCCACTCGGCTCAAGGGCCGAAGGAGCTGCACCCTGCGTGTGAGGGGCCAGCGGCCACCCTGGGGCGTCAGCGCTTCCAGCTGCAGGTCTAGTGTGTACTCCATGCCTCGGGCTGGATCAAAACGCCGGTATCCATTTACCAGCTGTTGCTTCTGGAGCCGCAGCGCTGGCTGGTAACGGCGGTTGAGCTCCTCTAAGGCTGTCCCCAGGACATCAGCCACATCAGCCTGGTCAGCCCCACGCAGTGGGCAGCGGGGCGAGCCATCGGCGCAGGAGAACGCGTACTGTTCCGTGAAGTAGTCCCAGCGCAAAACCTCAAAGCGTGAGGCAGGGCGAGACGGTGCTGGGATGCCCACTGGCCAGGCGGAGGCTCTCTCCCCATCAGCAGCCAGTCGGCTGGTATTCTGGATCTCCCACTGGGCCGGAAAAACAGGCCATGAGCAAAGCACAGGGTCACAGAGCCAGTATACATCTAGAGACTCTGTGGGCAGTCGGTAATACTCAGAGGACCTGCAGCTTACCGTAAACCTCTGCCCCGTAAACCCAAGAGCCCCACAGTTTCTCCACCGATTAAGACAGTGTAAAAGTTATAAGGGGGGGGGGGTTCCTGGAGGTTCCACAAAGGTCAAAGCCCTGGCAGTTGGTTTGCTCTGCGACTTTATCACTGAGTTTTTATTCCTGAGGTCTCTCAGGACCTGCTCCCCTTAATCCCTTGACTCCCCTACCCTTAAGCCCAGGCTGTACCTGCAATTCACGAATCTCCTGGTACGTGCGGTCCAGCTCAGCTCGGGCAAAAGCTTTGTGCAGCTGGTACATGTGCACAGGGTCACGCACAGGATGGGCTGTCAAGGCGCTGCGGAAACGAGGGTCCCCCTCCTGCACGGGCTCCCCGGGGCTTAGTTCCAGATAGTTATAGTGCATTTTCTGGGGAGAGGAAGGGAAGCATTCGGAATGGGAACAATGACAGAGCTGACTGACCTGCCTCCGTCTCTTAGCTAGTGTCTCATCTTCAAACCCTATGACCAGTTATGGACTTGGGAAGTCAGAGTTCTGTGGACTTGAAGTCTACTTGACCAGCTGACGTTGTACAAGCCTGGTCAGGTCTCTGTGGGCTCATCTGTGAAAGCTGCCTCAGAGGTGTCCAGAGAGCTAAATAAAATAGCTGACACTGAATATATATTATGTGCAAGGATCTCTTACTTTTCCCTAATCCTTATACAGCCCTGCCTAATAACTGTTTCCATTAGCATGCATGAAGCTGCTGAAACTCAGATCTAGTAATTTACCTAGAGCCACTGGGATTTAAAAAAATAAAAGATAGATTAACAGAGAAAACCCCAACCTCTATCTACACTAACCCATACCTCTCCTGGGGAAATAAGCAAGCTCTGAGAGGAGACACTAATTGGGAGGCTCATCTTCCTACCTCATGGTCACCAGTACAGCCCATGCCTGTAGCATCAAGGATACACCGGCCCAACCACTCGTCCGGGCGAGCACTGACGATGTCGTTGCGGCAGCTTTCCAGGTGGGGGCGCAGTTGCTGTAGTAGTGTGCGAGAGAGCAACACTCCAAAGCCCCCGTGGCAGTAGCGGCCTGGGGTAGTCTCTCCACCGATGAAGTCCTGCGGCCGGCCAAGATAGAGATGGGTTGCCGAAGCAAGGCTGAGGTGGCCAGCGAGGCGGTCCAGTCCATGCGCCTCAGTGTAGGTGGCATCAGGCACTAGGAAAAACCAGTCAAAGTCATCGCCGTGTTGCTCCAGCAGGTGGCGCAGCGCCAGGTGCAGGTGTCCGATGGGCCTCTCCTCGCCCAGTGCCACTACCGTCATGCCTGAAGGTGTCCTGCGGCCCCTCGCACCAGTCAGGAACACTACATGCTCCAGTCGGTGTCCCAGAGTTCGGTTTACAGCCACACCCAGTGTAGGCAACGTGGCTTGTGAGGTCAGCACTGCCACCAGAAGTTTCTGCCGGATGCCCAGCTCCGTGCTGATATACCGAGTTCTAGGGAAAGACAGGAACAAGATAGCACACAGCTTCACTTGTTAGTTCTCCTCTGGACCTGTTTGGCACCCACGAACAGGAGGATAAGAATGTCTCTCCCACGAGACATGATTCAAGTGATATACTGGTCTTACAGAAAATGTTGTGTTTAGGAGACAGCACTTCCAAGGCGATGCAGGTAAGAGATACATTAGATCTACTTCCAGATTTCACAACCTAGTGGCTGTGTCCCTGAGCATGTTACTTAATCGGTGCCATCTGTAAAATGGGACAGATTGCATTTAAACAATAACATGCTTGGCACACTGTGCATATGCTTCCTGCTACATGAATATGCTGTCAGCCCCGCCCCCCCAAATATGTCCTATAAAATGATGTGAGGAAGCATACGGTATAGTGGTATAGAGAATGTCTTTTGGAGAGGGGCAAACTAAGACAGTGACTCACCTTCCTAAGGTAGAAGGTAAGTTGTACAACTGGAATTCACTGTTATTTAGAAGAAATTACTTCAATTCGTGGGCAGAGACATCAATGTGATGAGTACACTCCTCCCTCTCCCATCTCATCCCAAGGTGGCCCTTGAAACCCATCTAGGAATGAAATACAGGTAAATTCCAGTTCCCTCCTTTTTCTTTCCCCCTCTTTGTACACTTATCCTCCTTAACACTCATTTTTCTAATCCTAAACAGACCAGTGGGGGGCTAAGAGGGTCTTTGGAGTATTATTAGGTGGAGTTGGTTTAGCTCAGCTCAGATCCGGACGGGATCCAGAAAAAACTTCAAACTGGCCCTCTGTCTCCCTGTAAGCAGGGTCATAGGAAGTAATCGAGGCCCAAGGACTTCCTGGCCGGCCGGCCCCTTCCTTCCGGAGCCTGACCCGGCCTCTGGCGGCCTCCCTAGCGCGCGCATCCTGGCTGGTGCCTGGGGGGGTAGGGCGGACGGAGCGGATCAGTACCTGACGGCCTTCTTGGTGGCCTGGCCTGGCTGCGCGGGATGGTAGGGCAAGACACGAGGCTCCCAGCTCTCACCGGTGCCTGCGCCAGCCCCGGGCCTCTCGCGCTCGGATCCAGGCTGCACCGAGTTGGGCCGGCGCGCCGCGTTGGTGTTGCCGCGCGGCG
Source organism: Mus pahari (assembly GCF_900095145.1). Lineage (NCBI taxonomy): Eukaryota > Metazoa > Chordata > Mammalia > Rodentia > Muridae > Mus > Mus pahari. Next base: position 53,971,237 of record NC_034594.1, read on the forward strand.
GCAGCTCCGAGTCTCCGGGTTGGGGCGGCCCGGGTCCGCAAGGCTCCTCCACCCAGGTGACGCTGAGCAGGCTCAGGGTGAAGCCCAGAGAGATGCCCACGGCCACGGGCCCCGCGGGCCGCAGCACGGACAGCAGCAGCGACGCCCGCATGGCGTCCCGACAGCGGGTCCCCGGCCCCCGCGCAGCCCGAGGCGGCTCCGAGGGGGCGGGACCGGAGAGGGGGGCGGATCCGGAGAGCCCGGGACCCAGCAGGCGGGCCCGCTCCCTCCCCGCCGAGCAGAGCTGGGAGCTCAAGCCCGGAACCCCCGGGCGGGTCGGCCGCCCCGAGAGCAGCACTGCGCGCCCGGGCCTCCCAGGCGGCCGCTGTCCGACGTGTCACCGACAGCGCCCCGCCCCCGAGGTGGGGTCTAGCCGTCAGCGAGCGGAGAGGGACGAGGGGGAGGAGGTTAAAGGGGATGGACCCCCGGAAGTGCCCCCTCCTCAGCGCCGGAGAGGCAGACGCCGGGGGCGGAGTCCCCTGTCTCCCCCCTGCGTGGTTGGTGCGTCCCGGATGACGTCAGAAGCAGCCCGCCCCTGCCAGGATGGTGCACCCTGAGTGACGTCAGGAGCAGCGGCCGGAGCTGTCCATCAGCACCAAAGGCCGCCGGCGGGCTCAGGGCATGGGGCCGCGGCTCCGGGACAGCCCGAGCTCCTGCTCCTTTCCCTTCCCCGAGTCGGGCCCGAGTCCACGGGCTGTGGGGCTGCAGTGCCAGCCGGTGTCGGAGGTGGGGCGACGACGCCGTCGCACAGAGACCCGTCTCTCCGGCCCAGAAGCCCCCTTCGCACGGCAGACTTTGCCCGGACCCCAGACAGTCAGAGCCTCTGGTGTCCTACAACCCCGGCTCCTCCGGCCCCTGCACACCCTCCTTTGCTCGGAAGCTCGGGCCACCTCCAGCCCAGGTAGATCTTGGACAATTCCAAATTGAGCCTCCCACAGATGGTGCTCAGGCTGCCTCTTTTTGCCAGCAGCACCCTCCCTCTCCTCGTCTAGCCCCATCTAGTCCCTCTTTTAAGTCCACCACAGCCGCCTCTAGCCAGGCACTTGTTTCCCTTTGTCTCTGCTCCCCGTTCCAGAGATGCTTCTAGAGCTGCCTGATGTGGGCACCATTCCTTTGTCCACTGTGCCCTTGCTGAATTCCCTCACTCGCACTGTTATTGTAGTGGAGACCCACGACTGACTCTTGACCCCAATTTCCTCCCTGTCAGGTTGTCCTGGGAGGGTGACCCCCTTCCATTCCCGGCGCTATGCCGGGTACTATGGAAACTCTGCGGTTTCAGCTGCTGCCCCCGGAACCGGATGATACCTTCTGGGGTGCACCTTGTGAACAGCCTCTGGAGCGCAGGTATCAGGCACTGCCGGCCCTCGTCTGCATCATGTGCTGTTTGTTTGGAATCGTCTACTGCTTCTTTGGTGAGATCCCCCTCGTCCCTCTACTATTTCCCTAAGGTTCCTTTTTCTGGTGTCTCCGAAATCATTTCCATCCAGCCCATCCCACCCCCCACCCCACTCCCCATGGCGATATCATTCTCTTGCTGATCTCAAATATATTTGTAGATCATTGACTCTAGATCCTACAGAGAGCAGGTTTTGAATTAGGCTCTTTGAGTTTGAACCGGGTTCTGTATGTTAGTCACTGTGATGTAATGGGCATGTTAACCTGGGTCTCAGCTTTTTCACCTGGACAAAGACAACAGTGTTTGTCTCATATAGACAAGAATTAGTCGGTACTCAAAGAATAATGGCTATCGTAGCGAAGATATGTTTGGATCACTAGGATAAGCAGACTAAAAGAAAAATAATAAAAACTCTTAGCATGGTGATTAAACACGGTCCCTTACCACAGGGCATATGCATGGTGGGGGCGACCTGGAATATTCACACTTGTGATACATACCAGAGTGGGCTGGATGGTAGTCATACACATGGAGATCGCCTACAAGGCAGATTCCCATAAGAATGGTTACTGTGAAGAGTTGTATGGGGGAGGGCGTGGTATGCCTGTAATCCCAACATCCAGGAAGCCGAAGCAAGGGAACGGAAGCCCAAGGCCAGCATGGATTACATAGTTCATCGAGGTTGGGTGGGTGAGCACTAACTGCCGTTCAGTTGAACAGGTGTGTGGGGGTCCATTTGAAAAACTCTCAAGGTCTTGGCCCAAGGCTGGCTTCTCTACAAAGCAGTATGCCTTTTTCTCATTTCCACAAAGGTAACCTATGGGCTAGTGTCAGCTTTGAGTAAACAAACGCCCAGAGGGTTCTCCAGGAAGTTACAGAACTTCATAGTAGAGAGTGTTTTCTGTGAGTAGAGACCCAAAGGCAGCCTTCAAGATTAAATGTATCAGACCCAGTTTGGAGAGAAAGGCTGGGGTGGTTTGCCAGAAGTGTGTTAGAATAGTTGGGAATATAGGGTATGGAATATAGGATCAGATCGTCTTTCTTTTACATTTTGCAGAGTGGGCAGGGGAAATGTTCCCCACAAGGATCTAGGATATGTATTGGGTCTCCAAAGATCCCACCCCCTGTGCTCCGGGTACCTCCTCCCTCTGCATGGTGTGCTGGATAGCCTCATTCCTTGCCCTCAGCTCCAGTATTATCCTACCCATCTTGGATGCCCCCACCAAGGGATTTAGAGCCTCTTTCTAAACTCTGCTCCTCTCTGACTTCAGAACCTTCTGGAGTCTGATACCCCCATTCTTGGAACCAAATCTCCTTTTCTCTTTATCAACCCCTCCTTGACTCCTAACTCTTTCTTCCACCTTCCCAATTGTTCATGATCCACCCCAACCCCGTTCCTCTTTCAAGCACCACTAATGTCTCTCAAGTCCCTTCAACCCCCTGTTCTCCATGTAGTCCTCTTGGGTTTCCTGCAGCCCTGCATAGCTCCTAGTACTCTCCCTCTGGTTCTCTTTGATCCCTGTAACTCTAGTCAGTAGATTGATCCTTTGCATGGTGGTCTCCAGTGCTCCCATTTTTCTGGCTTCAGTGTTCCCCTTTGTCTTTAATAATTTTAATGACACTACTCTTGCCCAATCCCCTGAACAGCAAAGATTTCATCTCCCTAAACCAAGCTCTGTCCTCCGTAACTTTCCAGCACTACTTTATCTGGGAAGCCCTGATATTCTTTCTAAACCTACGTGATCTCATATATATATATATATATATATATATATATATATATATATATATTTTTTTTTTTTTTCTGACTTCCAGACTCTTCATCTCTGAATAGTCCTCCTTAGGGGCCCCAGAGACTCCATTGCTGATCCCTTTGGGACTCCAATGATCTGTCTGGACCCTGTGATCCTAAAGACCCTATCCCCCCTTGTCCGATTTACTCAACTCCAGTGATTCTCAACTTCGACCTTCAAAGGCTCATAACATGATTTTAATAATCACATGTCTTCCCAACAATTCCCAGCAAACATCTTCATGATCTCCCCTGACCTCCATAGCCCCACCTTGAGCCCTCATGACCTCTCGTTCTTCCTTTAACACCCATGTCTCTGATGCCCTTGTGTCTCCATGCCCCCGACCCCTCTGACTTCTAACCTGGTAACTTCATTTTGGCCCCTCCCTGGCCCTGTTCCCCTCCAGGTTACCGCTGCTTCAAGGCAGTTCTCTTCCTCACTGGGTTGCTGTTTGGCTCAGTGGTCATCTTCCTGCTGTGCTACCGAGAGCGGGTTCTGGAGACGCAGCTGAGTGCTGGGGCAAGCGCAGGCATCGCACTGGGCATCGGGCTGCTCTGCGGGCTGGTAGCCATGCTGGTACGCAGTGTGGGCCTCTTCCTGGTGGGGCTGCTGCTCGGCCTGCTGCTCGCTGCTGCTGCCCTACTAGGCTCTGCACCCTATTACCAGCCTGGCTCCGTATGGGGCCCGCTGGGACTGCTGCTGGGAGGCGGCCTGCTCTGTGCCCTGCTCACGCTGCGCTGGCCCCGACCACTCACCACCCTGGCCACTGCCGTGACGGGCGCTGCCCTCATCGCCACTGCCGCAGACTATTTTGCTGAACTGCTTCTGCTGGGGCGCTACGTGGTGGAGCGACTGCGGGCTGCACCTGTGCCTCCCCTCTGCTGGCGGAGTTGGGCCCTGCTGGCACTCTGGCCTCTACTTAGCCTGATGGGCGTCCTGGTGCAGTGGAGGGTGACAACCGAGAGGGACTCCCACACAGAAGGTGAGAGGACACAGGCTAGGGTGGGCATGGGAAGGAGGGGTGGTGAAATCGAGGGGTTAGTGAGAAGGGACAGAAACTACACACGAAAAGTCGGGGCCTCGATGGGTGAGAGTTGACTTGATCAGGGTCTAGGAGAACAGGGCCAAGAAACAATCCCAAAAGAATGTGTGGGGCACCGGCTCTAGGTCAAGTCCATTCCAGGTGCTGGGGTAATAGAGCAACGATGAAATAAAAGCAGAGCAGAGTATGTAGCTCAGTGGTAGCATGCTTGCCCAACATGCGCTGGGCTCTGAGCTTGACTACAGACAGGACCGCAAATAAACAAAGGCTTCCAGAGAAGGTTCATGCTCTCCTGAAGGGTGTGTGTTCAAGGTAGCCGAGAAACAGATAACGGATGTACGAACAAACAACTAAATTAAATTCTCTTGTGCAGAGTGGTATGGGAAGATACAAGGTGATGGGAAACAGTGACTTTATGGAGCCCTCTGTACTTAGGGTGGTCAGGGAAGGCTGCTTGGCGCAGGTGCAGTTCATGAGATTTGCTGACCAGATGGACCCTCTAGGCTGGAATCTGTTACAAGGACAGTGCGATGCCCATGGAAGGCTTGGAGTAGGAGAGGAAAGAACATGGGTTAATGTCTGGGCATGTAGAGTGCAGTAGAGCGGTGGCTCTCAACCTTCCTGATGCTGCGACGCTTTAATACTGTTCCTCATGGTGTGGTGAGCCCCACGCGTAGATTATTCTCATTGCTACATCACAACTGTAATTTGCTGCTGCTATGAATCATAATGTAAATATTGGTGTTTTCTGGCGGTCTTAGGCAACCCCTGTGAACAGTTGTTCACCACCCTGAAAGGGGTTGGGACCTCCAGGTTGAGAACTGCTGTAGTAGAGGGAGACAAGTGGATGGAGAGAGGACATAGTGAAGAAGGAGCTGTCTGGTTAAAAGATGATGGGATGGTGTCTGGCCTAGGGGGGGAGGACCGGAACAGCAACAACAGTTGGGGAGGCGATGTTGTGCACACAGGCCTCTGCAAGAATAGAAAAGCTGTGGGAAGTCCCATCTTGGAGGTGGGAAATCAGGAAAGGAAGTAACAGGGTGGAAGGGGGTGATGGTCGTGGGCAAGGGACTGTGGAAGCCTAAAGCCTCTGAGGGGAAGAGAGGAAGAGGGCTCCATGAAGAACTATGCGGACCTGAGTCTCTTCTGTGCCCATCCATCCCTCCACAGTGGTCATCAGCCGGCAGAGAAGGCGAGTGCAGCTGATGCGGATCCGGCAGCAGGAAGAACGCAAGGAGAAGCGGCGGAAGAAGAGACCCCCTCGGGCCCCTCCCAGAGGTCCTCGAGCACCTCCAAGGCCTGGTCCCCCTGACCCTGCTTATAGACGCAGGCCAGTGCCCATCAAACGCTTCAATGGCGATGTCCTCTCCCCGGTGAGGCCCCAGAACCCCTCCAGCCCCGGGGTGGGAGGAATGTGTAGACTGAGCATGCAGGACTGGGTCTCCTTACGGGACTGGATGTATTTGTCCACCCATCGGAACCTCTATACCTGGGCTCTGACAGACCCATCTTTGGAGGTAGGGACAGGTGTCCCAAGTACTGACATCAAATGGATACGGTGCATGGTGGGGCCTAGGGCCTGGGTGGTCTAGGGAGAGGTGGGTCTGTGGCAGGACTCAGACCAGTTCTTATTTCCTCACAGAGTTACATCCAGAGCTTCCGGGACCGGCAGACTGGCAGCTCTCTGAGCTCCTTCATGGCCTCACCTACAGACACAGACTATGAGTATGGGTCCCGGGGACCACTGACAGCCTGCTCGGGACCCCCTGTACGGGTGTAGTCACGTTCCCACCGCCTGGACTCTGCAGTCACCAGCTCCGCCAGCTTCGAGACTCCTGCCAGGCCACGACTGAGGCTGCAAGGCCCCATGGCCGTTGGCTGTCTCGCCTCCTTGGAGAGGGCTGGCCAGCCACCAGAAGGGAGGCTGTGTCTCAGGCTAGGTAGGCCTGGCCTGAGGGAGAAGTTCCCGTCCAAGCTCCCGAGGGACTCGGGTTGTGAGCCCCGCTGGGAAGTGCTCAGGGTTGTGTGTTGCCCATACGTGTGCGTGAAGGGGTAGGCCTGGAGGGGACACTGGGACCCTTGCCTTAGATTTGATTGGCAGGGCTTCTTCAGGGCCAGCCCCGCCTCCTGTCCTGCTGCTGGGGTCCCATGGGCCACTCTCCTGCATGTCTGTGTGTGGGAGGCCTGCCTGCCTCCCCTATTGCTCTATCTTCCAATCATTCATCTAAGGGTTCTTGTCACTGTCCATGGAAGTAATGACAGCACCCCTCACCCTAGTCCCCTGGCCTCTGCAAAGCCACCAGCCTCAGCAGTGGCAGAGGATGGGAGTCAGGGGGTGCTGTCCTGGGGTGGGTTTGGGAGGAGGGTGGAGGGAAAAGGGCTTAAATGCACGGTGCATGTCGGGTGTCTGCTATGTCACCTTAGACACCTCATGCTTCTGTCCCCTCCCGCCCTGTTTTACACCTTTTATAAATGTGCCAAACTACTCGGCCTCTGCCAGAAGTCTTCAGTAACCCGTACTTCCATCAACCAAGTTGGGAATACTGCTCTGAGCTGTGACACTACAAGGGGCTCCAGGCATGGTCTGTCCTCCCGTGTCACACAGACATGATGTGGGCATGAACAGTAGCATCTTTATTGTTACCTGATACCTCTGGCTCCTCCCTCCCCACCCTGCCCGGTATAAGGGTACGCTCTTTCCAAATTGTCCGAGGGCACCTGCTTGGTGTGTTTCAGTCCTCTAGTCACCTGTTGAGGAATGACTTCATGTGGGACTGGGGGCGGGGAGAGTAGGGCCAAGCCAAACGCCTCCCCTAGCAGAGTCTGGATACCCACGGGAAGAGCTGGGAACCTCTGGCAAGGATGTCTGTAGGGCCGAGAAGGTGGGAGCAGGTAGGGTGGGACACACAGCAAAATGTGTGAAAGATATGCAGAGATTTGGGGTAGAGTGGGCACCTCCTACATCCAAGAGGGAAAGAATGGAAGGAACTTCCCAGGGTGCTCGCTGAGGTGACCTGCAGCAGCCAGCTGGAGGGAGGGCAGGAGGAGGTGAAGGACAGGTGCCAGCAGATACTGGTGGGTAGTGGGAAAGGAGCAACTGGTAGCAATGGGGCGTTCTGGGGAGACAAGCATGCACTAGAGCAGAGGAAAGGGAGAAGCTCTAGCAGGAAGGGCCCTAGGAAGGTCAGGGAAGCTTCTTTTGAGACTCAGGGTTCCCTCTCTTCTTCAACCTTGAGTGTGATCTCTCCCACTCCTTCCCCACCCCCCACGTGCATCAGAACCCACTGCCAAGAGTCCTTCCCTGAGACCTGGAAAACCTCCCATAGGTATGGCACTGCAGCTTCCACGTAGCCCCTGCCTGCCTGGTCAGTTTGTTCCTTGTGGATTCTGCCCAGTGGGCGCTACTCACCGTCTACCAGCAGCTGTGTGTCAGCTCTGTTCTGGCCTGCTTGGCAGCTGTAGGTGCCCTGGTCCTCAGGTCGGACGTCATGGATGACTAGGCTGTGGGTGGTGCCGTGGCTACGCATCTCATACTTGTTTCCTGGGCAGAGTTCGACCCCCTCCCGCATCCAACACACGTGGCCCCCAGGACGGGACACAGTCACCTCCAACACCGCCCTGCGGTTGACCAGAACCGTCTTCTCGCGAGGTGGGCGGCGGCACATCTGGAGAGGCAACGCTGCGGTTGGGGGACAGGGGCTTAATAAGGACACGAAAGGCCCCTAGAGGAGAGATGCATCTTCCCTGCCTACGACCTCCACTCCTGACACAAACCCTCCGTGCCACCAGTTCGTTTCCCTGCATGCCCAGTTTAGAGTCTCTTCCTCTCCATCTCTTCCTGAGGAAATGAGCTGCTCTCTGTGACCTGCCCCAAGAGAGCCCCTCAAAGAGGAGAGATGAAGACAGCAGCATGTCTAGTCAGTCAGTCTCAGGACGGGAGAGGATGCCTTTCCCTGTCGCCTTCGCCTCAGAAGCTTACCCTCCACCTCCAGCCGAGCCAAGGACTGGGCGGGTCCCGCCTGGAAGCAGACTTCTCCGGTGTCCTCCGTTCTCAGCTCGCTCAGCACCAGAATGTGTTTCTTCCCTGGGGGTGGGGGTGGGGAGGTATTAAGGCCTCAGCCGCTTCCCGGGAGAATTCGAGAATGAGGGTGGAACCCGAGCAAGTCCCAGGGAGGTTCCGAAGTGTCGGCGCGCGGAATTGGAGAGAGAACGCGAAGAGGAAGGAGCTAGGCAGGACTCAGAGCTAGCGGCGGAGAAAGTCCCGGAGACACCAGCAGTAGGGTGGTGGGGCGGGGAGCTGGAGGCGGAGCTTATCTGAATAGGGCGGAGTCTGCCTGAACCCTGGGCAAGGTAAAAAGGGGTCACAGAGGGGAGAAAAGTGGCCACACCTTCCTGTCGGATGCGGACGCGGCCTCCGGGTCTCAGCGCGCGGCCTCCGAGCTCCCAGTGCCCGGGGGTCTCGGTCTCCGACACAGTGCACTCAAACGTGGCGCCATCTCCTTCCCGGGCGCTAACGGACCGGAGTTCACGGAGCACCGACACCTCTCGTTCTGGGGCGGAGCCAGGAGCGTGAGGAGGGGGCGTGGCAGAGACGAGACACACATCCGCCACACCCCCTCCCTAGAAGTGGGTGAGCAGTAGGGGCGCCCAAAGTAGTACCCTGGCATCTCTGGATACCCACCGCGCACGGTCAAGCGCGCAGGCCCGGAGCGAGCTGTCCCCACAACGCAGCTGTAGGTCCCGGCGTCTGAGGAGCAGCAACGCCGCAGAAGCAGAAGGCGGCGCGTGCCGAGAGCCTGGAGCCGGAGGCGTGGGCTGAGAGAGAGCGCCTGCCCATCCTAAAGGCGGGATTCGTAATAGGTCAGACGGAGCCCAGTAGGATTCTGGAGGCTGTGACCCTGGAAGGTGGCGCTGTCCTCTGTGAACCCACTAGAAGTGCACTAGTGGATTCCGTGTGTTCCCCAGCTAGGGTTGGACTGTTCCACGTCTTCCCTTTCTGGTCACTTTTCTGAGTAGGTGCCATCCCTTGGGGACTTTAGAGCAGAGAATTGGCACCAAATGGTGCAGAAAGCCCAAAGCTCTGCATGGACCCACCAAGTGTAGATTTTTTTTTTTTTTGAGATTTATTTATTTATTATATGTAAGTACACTGTAGCTAGCTGTCTTCAGACACTCCAGAAGAGGGAGTCAGATCTCGTTAAGGATGGTTGTGAGCCACTATGTGGTTGCTGGGATTTGAACTCTGCACCTTTGGAAGAGCAGTCAGGTGCTCTTACTTGCTGAGCCATCTCACCAGCCCCCCAAGTGTAGATTTTAAAGTTGTTTTTTTTTAACATAGACTCTACTATTGTCTGCCCTTGAGCAACTAACTCTGTTCACCCCACAGAGTGTATGCCTTAGATAGCCTGGTGATGACAAGGTGTACCTTCACAGGGTGTTGTAAGGATTAAAAGGGATTAAATGTGACATCAGTCTCAGCCCAGTACCAGTCTCACAAGTCCAGTGAGTGTTAGTTTCTTGCCCGAAATATTGTTATGTCGATAGGTCTGCACTAGGGCCATGCTCTGACCTTCTCCCATATTACGTCAGCCAAAGTCTGGGAAAGCTCGCACTCGAACGTGGCTGTGTCACCTTCAGTCACTTCTAGGTCCTGTGGCCCCTGCACAATAGTCACTGGGACCTCTGAGAGTGGGTAAGGGAGAACAATGCCAAGGGTCAGGGGTCGGTGAGGAATGAGAGCCCAGCTTGTATAACACACAGACACAGCAGGTCAGTGGCGGACACACGCAGATGGGTGGTGGAGGCTACTAGTGAGTGAGCGATGCTTGAGGGCAGGAGATTTAAGGGGGGGGGGTACTGTAGAGTAAGTAGGAGGTGCGGCAGGGCCAGAGAGCCAATGGGGTAGTGAGGTCATCGGCAGGGGACATGTTGGGGCTGGAGGGCAATGGCAGAAGTGGAAGAAGAGATACCAAAAGGGATCACTCCCAAACACATGGACGGCAGTGACCGCGTGGCTGGAGTGGACAGCTGAAGACACTGGGCTTGGGGGAATGGGCATAGAAGTGCACTACAGAGCCGCGAGGGTCCCTAGAGGTGTGGCCAATGGGGAACTCGGGGCTGAAAGTGGGGGCCTCAGGCAGAATCAGTACTAGAGCTTACTCTGGTGGCTCATCAGGGGACACACTTAGGGAGCCAAGAGAGCCACTGAGTCATGATAAGAATAGACAGTGGGAACATATTCAGGTAGGCAAACAAAAGAGACCGTGCAGACATGGGGCTGTTGAAGGTAGCACCGGATGCAGGGCTAAGGCAGCAGCTGTACTCAAGCAAAGCGGTCACTGGGGCCCACACAAATCCAAAGGGTCCGGCAATTCCCCACTCTGGCAGGGTGGTCAGTAGGGGCCACATGGTTAGGTCAGGAGTCACACACAGGGATTTAGCAGGCAAGGGCCCAGAGGTCACACCTCTCACTGTGAGCCGAGCAGCACACCGAAGGGTATCCGCCGTGAAGGAGACACAGCCCGAGTCAGCCAGGCCCAGGCCGCTTAGCACCAAGCGGTGATTGCGGCCTTCTGATTGAATGTGGCACTTGGGCCCTGGGTGCAGCCGGACTCCACCCTGGGCCCATTCTCCGGTCACACCCTCCTGGGACAGCTCCAGCTGGAAGGTGGCGCTGCCCCCTTCATGGACGGTCACATCCTCCAGAGGCCGAAGTTCCCTCAGCTGCCGAGCTATTGTGCGGAGATGAGAGAGGGAGGACACCAGCTCTGGGCAGGGTGCAGGGGCTCACTAACCCCAGCATGCTCTGAGCTCCACCCCAGCATGCTCCGCGCACCACCCCAGCACTCTTTGAAAGGCCTTGACTATACAAGTTCGGACTGGATGGAAAGGACGGACGGAGGGAGGGAGGGAGGGAGGGAGGGAGGAAAGAACAGGTTGAGGAATCTCAGTGTGGCGAAACTGGAAGGGACAATACGCCCACTGGGATCAGAGCCATTACTTAACATATAACTCGTCTATGTACAAAGGGCATACTGCTCTGACTTTTTTTTTCTAGCCCTAGTTTTCCCTATTGCACTAAACCAACCTTCCCAATGATGCGACCATTTCATATAGTACCTCATTGGTGGTGACCCCCAACCATAAAATTATTTTCATTGCTACTTCATAACTGCGGTCCTGCTACGGCCATGAATTGTTATGTAAATATCCGATAGGCAGGATATTTGGTAGGGGACTCCTATTGTTTGATTAGCAAGGGGGTCGCGACCCACAGGTTGAGAACCCCCACGCTAAAGCCCAGTGCCGCTCTGGGTAATACCGTGATGAACACAAACCATCCGTGACAGCCAATCACCAAGGTCTGATCCCTTGACTAACTTCCTCAAAGTCTCTGGACGTAGGTATCAACCCTGTTTTTAACATCTCTTTCAGAGAGATTGCATGAGGTCACACAGGTAGTATTCCAGCACGGGGCAGTGGGTGAGCAATGCTATTTGCTAGTCATTCTTTCAAAAAATAAATACAGAGAGTCTTTCTGGAGTATAAAATTTATGCTGCTAGCAAAGCCATCTTGGAAGTAAAAAGCAAAGTCCATTTGGACTTCTGAGATAACTAGAAAACATTAGAAAAAAGAGGTTTTTGGTTTAAGCAGGAGCCTTCTGGCTCTAACCCCAGATTGAGACGGCCAAGGCAGACCTTCCTCAGCAGAAAGGAGCACTTTGGTGGTGGTAGCAGTGTCAGGGACTCTGGGCCAGCCAGGTGAGTGATGAAGTAGGAGAAGACTGGGCACTCACGCCTCACACTGAGCCTGGCCAGGGTGCGATCGTGGCGGCTCTCGCAGCCGTAGGTACCCTGGTCGGTAAGGAGGACGCCATGGATAGAGAGGCGATGGACATGGCCATCCTGGGCCGTGGTCAGGCGAGAGTCCAGGGGAAGAGGTTCCCCACCTCGTATCCAGCGAACAGTTCCAGCCGCACCAACTCGGCCTGTCTCTACCTCAAGGTGCACATCCTGGCCTTCCTCGGCCCGCACATCCTGCAGCCGCCGTAAGAACAGCAGCTCTGTCTCTGGAAGGGAAGATGAGAGATCATGGAGCCCGGGGATTGAAGGCTATCTCACTTCTAGCTCACGGTTGTGAGGGGTCAGCTACAGGGAACAGAGCATTTTATGCTCAGTCGCACTGAACCTCGAACGTGGAGCCTGGCACTTGTGTCAGCAGCTCCGGCTCGAGCAGTCACGGTCCCTGCGTCTTTGAGTTGGCAGCCTCGGATGATCAAGGTGCGGATGGAACCATTCTGGACCATTTCCAGCTGCGGCCCTGCAGTGACAACCGCTCCGTTGCGTAGCCAGGTGACTTCGGCATCTGGTGGTGAAACCTCACACTGGAATGTGGCATCGTCCCCCTCGTGGACTGTCAGAGGTGTCAGTTCGGAGACCAGCTTCACTGGTGGGAGCTCTGGAAGGAGGGGTGAGGCAGTGACCTGGGTACCTCTTTCTCCCTCCCTCTTTCTCCACCCCACCCCCCACCAGGACGCAAGCTCTCATTTTCCCACCAATTACCATAGCTTGAGTGAGGCCCTACTGTGTGTTGGTTGTGGGGGTTCTCCCAAAGACCAGGATGCCAAATCCTGGCCACACTTAGTAAGCTCCTTGAAATCCCAGCCTGGCACCTCTTCCCAAGTCTCTAGTACCAATATATTATTTACTATGGGCCCAGTTACAACATTTAATGGTCATAGCAACCTATCTGCTATCCCATATCAGAGCTGGGGCTCAGGGGAATAAAATGGCCCTGAAAATGTCACCCAAGTCCCAGAGAGCCATGTCTGAGTTGCACCCTGGACAACTTGACTCTAGAGGCCTCCTTTTAATCCACTGGGCTATACATCCTGCCATGCTAGGGTGCTGGAAAAAAAGGAATGTGCCCTCTTCCAGTGACAGTCGTGAACGCATTGGTGGGAACCATAGAGAGCAGTTGGGTACAGGAGATCAAAAGGGTCCAGAGGACAGGAGGTGGTCTTTGTGGGTGTGAGGGGTGCACGGTTACCTTCCACACTGACGATGAAGATGCGACTGTCCTGGGGTGCGTCGCACAGGTATTCCCCAGCATCCCCTCTCCGTGCCCCCCGCACCCGCAGCACCTGCCTCGCCCCGGCTTGTTCCAGCTGCACCCGCCCCTGGCTTGCCAGGCGCTCCCCGTCCTTGTACCAGCGCACAGGGGTCCCTGGCCTGGAGAGGTGCACCACCAGTTCTAGGTCCCCGCCTGGGGTGCTTCGAACCCTCGTCTGGGCTGCCTCGGGGGCCATTACCCGCACCGGGGGCTCTGTGGGGTCAGAGCTAGGGGTCACTGGGAGGGCAATGAGAAGGGCGGGAAGATAAGCTGGGGCAACAGGTCAAGGGAAAGATGTGATGTCTTAGGAAAGTGGGGGAGCCCTGGATATGGGGGACTAGTAAGGCTTTCTGCCCAGGTTGTACTCACCAGCCACCTGGACACTGAAGCTGAGGCTTGGGGCCCCTGGGGATGCCCCAGTGTGGCAGGTGTAGACACCTGCATGAGCGAGGTCTGCTGCCTGGATGCAGAGGATTCGGCGAGGACCCTCAGCTCGCAGCTCTAGTCCTTCGCCCTGCTGCACAGGGCTCCCATTGTGGCTCCAGAACACTTGTGCGCTTGCTCGGGACAGCTCACAGCTCAGCACCACGGGCTCCCCAGGAACCACGCAGACCGGGTTTGGGGCTGCCTCTGGAGCCAGAAACTGCACCGGAAGCTCTGCACAAAGAAAAGGGGGTTGTAAGCCCAAGCCAGCCCCTGCCTCCCCACCCCAGGCTGGCCCGGCACACCCACCAGCCAGGCTGACGTTGAAGGTGACAGCCTCATCTCGGGTCTCACATACATACTCCCCGGCATCCTCAGGCTGGGCGTGGGGCAGGGTGAGAGTGCGGGTAGGCCCCTCGGCACCCAGCTGCAGCGCATCTGACACCTCTACCTCTAGGCCATCCTTGTACCAGCGCACCTGAGACCCAGCCGGGGCCACTTCACAGCGTAGCTCCACGTGTCCTGGAGCCCCAAACTGCAAATCCAGGGATCGGGCCACCGGGTGCACAATCCTCTCTGGTGGAGCTGGTGGGTGGGCAGAGAAAGAGGGAACATGGTGACCGATGGTCTCTCCCTGCCTCTCCAATACACTTTATAGTAAGGACCTGGGGGCTCCTATGAAGAAAAGGACTTGCCCAAGATCATACAGATAAAAGAGGCAAATCAGACTCGTACTCAAACCTATCCACTCACCTCTCCTTAGATCCATCCCCATTCCTTCCATCCTATGCTTTGCCTCTGATGCACTTAACCTAGTCCTCCTTGATAAAACCATTTATTTTGTCTTTTTTGGCCCGACTACCACTTCCCAACGTGAGCTTCATGAACACTGAAACTTGCAGCTCACTGGTTCACTCTGTACCCCTAGCATACGGTGCCACACATATGCTAGTTGTCTGATAAGCACTTGTTGAATGAATGAATGAATGAATGAATGAATGAATGATCCTAACTGCTAGGCTTCCTCTCACTGAGCCCAAGGACACCGTCCCAGCTTGAATTGGGTTCTCTGGTGGTTAAGACTGAGGAGTCTGGGAAACAGAGACCTGGGGGAAGGGAAAGACTGGGAGTAGGGATAATGGATGTCTGTCCCAGAGAACCCCCTCTCTTCACCTCCCTGGAAAGGTGTCCACAGAAACTACCCACCCGTGACAGTGACAGTGAAGAAGGCTGAATCATCCCCAGCATCACACACAAACTCGCCCCCGTCCTCTGGCTGGGCAGCAGGCAACACCAGACGGCGACGAGGCCCATCGCTCTGGAGCACCAGGGCCTCACTCTCCTCCACCTCGAGCCCGTCCTTGTACCAGCGCACAGGAGCATCCTCTCTAGACAGCTCACAGGTGAGCACCACACATTCCAAACTCACGGCGTGGAAGGTCACCTCGTCCTGGGGGTATATGATCCGCACAGGGGGCTCTGCAGAACAGGGCAAGCACAACTGTCACTAGCAATGCCTGGCAGCACGTGGGCCCTGCTGCCCATGTGTTAATAATAGTCCTGAGTTCTGAGTAGCACAGTAATAAATAACAATAGGTCCCTGACCTGTCCTTCAAATCCCCAAGACCAGACACTTACAGAATCCAGCATCTTCTGGACTTTAAAAAGGATGCATTTCTCACGTGGTAGCTAGCTACCATCAGGCCCTGCCTCTGCCCCTTATAACTATTCCCATTAACATGTAGCTGCCTAATATATATTTACCCTTGGCAAGATATACTGGAAGACACAGTCAAATCTCACAAAGATACAGATATATACTAGCCCTACCAGATAATTAAAGAATAATTAAGAATGCATCAGTCAGGGGTTGGAGAGATGGCTCAGCGGTTAAGAGCATTGACTGTTCTTCTGAAGGTCCTGAGTCCAAATCCCAGCAACCACATGGTGGCTCACAACCACCCGTAATGAGATCTGAACCCTCTTCTGATATGTCTGAAGACAGCTACAGTGTACTTAGATATAATAATAAATAAATCTTGGGGCTGGTGAGATGGTGCAGCAGGTAAGAGCACCCAACTGCTCTTCCGAAGGTCCTGAGTTCAAATCCCAGCAACCACATGGTGGCTCACAACCATCTGTAACGAGATCTGACTCCCTCTTCTGGAGTGTCTGAAGACAGCTACAGTGTACTTACATATAATAAATAAATAAATCTTAAAAAAAAAAAAAAGCTCACTTAAAAAAAATAAATAAGTAAATCTTTTTTTAAAAAAAAAAGAAAAAGAATGCATCAGTTAAACTCAGTTTTAATGTAATAAATTTGACTGTCAAACCTCTGATCTCACTATATAGCCCTGGCTGGTCTCAAACTTACTATGCAGACCAGGATGGCCTGGAACTCGCAGTGGTCTCAAACTTACTATGCAGACCAGGATGGCCTGGAACTCACAGAGAATCACCTGCCTCTGCCTCCTGAATGCTGGGATTGAAGGTATTCACACACCAGACTGCTGCTGAACTTTCAACAAGCCTTTTGGTTTTGAGGGTTGGGGAGCTTTACAAATTGTGTAGGGGTGGGATCAGGCTCTGTAAAAATGAACACTTCCTAACGCTCCAGTCACAGCGCTGAGCACTTTGAGCCTTTAGCCTCACGCTGGTGTCTGGAGGAGAGCCCTGTGTTGTCTCCATTTTCCAGATGAAAGAACTGAGGCACGCAATGATTAAGCAATGAATTGCCCTTAAGGTCCCAGACAGCTATAACTCCTGGGGCAGAAGGAAGAAGCATTCTGTTCTAGACAGGCTCTCCTGCTGCAGGCACTGGGGGGCGGGGTGGGGTGGGGAATCTGGGCCTCCCACTTGTAGCAACTAGGGAATACTTCTTGTGGACCAGAGATAATACCTGTCTAAAAGTCTCCCAGGGATGTTACACTGTTTCAGGAAGCTCATCCTCAAGCACAGGCCATTCTTCCACAGAAAAGGAGCTAAGTCAGTATTAGTAGACTGTCAGCAAGCCCAAGCTTGCCCATAATACCATGCTGTCTTGTTCTCTAACGAATTAAGTTTCCAGAAGACTAGAGTACACCTGACCCCCTTGTGGCCGGGCTAGGGAACTGCCGGCTTCCCTGCCTAGGATTTTTCAGTTCTCCGCCAGACCCAGCCACAGGACACTGCGGTGTTGAGCTCATGTAACCGGCGGATCTCGTCTCCAAGACAGGCATTCTTTTCTCAAAATGTCTGATCTAGTCATGATAAGGCCAGGAGATTACAGAAGACAGCTTCTTCTGTATGGGATGGCGGTGGAAGAGGTTGGGGCAGTGAGCTGGGCCATTTGGTGGGGGACTTGATCCACCATGGCCTGGAGGTGAGGTGGCATTTGTGTGAACTTTACTGTGAGGCGTACGTAGGGTGCTTCGTGGTTGTGGCTGTTGTGTCTGGCCAGGGCTGGGAGCGAGTGAATGAAGGTCGCTGGCTGTAAAATAGATTGTGTCCACAGCCTTGTTGCAGCTGTGGGCTGTCTCGGGTATAGTGAGTGGAATTCCCTAAGCAGCTCTGCCTGGGCATGGCTCCTGGGGCAAGTCAGGGAAGAAGGCAACAGGGTCGTGAAGAATAGGGTAGTTGTCCTGGCGCTGCTACTGGGGTTCTTCTGTGGTGTCCAGAACTGCCTAAATGTCCCCACGACCATGCACACTGGGAATGGTGCTGCGGGCTGTAGTTCCAAGGTGGCTGGCACAAATCACCACCATTTATTTCTAGCTATTCTTTACTCCCCCGTACCTGGGCTATTCTCTGCCCACCCCTTAACTCAGCCTAGCTCCATTACAAGTAGGTAAACATCTTCACTACCCTGACCAAGTTAGCAGCCACGAGCCCAGGGATTCCTACGCTGTCCTTGACAGCCTATGCCCTAACATGTATCTGGCTTTCTTACTAGGCCGTGTTGTCTGTTCATATGCTGCTGAATGCATGGAGTCCAGCCCATACTACAGTGACCCTGCGAGACCTCCGCCCAGGCCTTCCCTGCCTAGCTGTTCTGTGGAGCCCTGGACCCTAATTGAACTTATTTACCATGAAGTTTCTTGGAATGTTTATTGGTGCGTTTATTGGTTTAACACAGGGGTTGCAAACTGTGAGGGCCAGGTAGGTTAAGTTAATGGATCAGGGAGTCTGGGGAGAGGCAGAAGGAATGGCAGGGAGGGTGGGACAGAGAAATGGGGGCCCCATACTATGGGGCAGTTGCTACTCAGTGCCAGCCGTTCGTCGCCATGGGGGGAAACGAGACCAGAACCGCCGGGTCTTCGGCTTTTTCAAGAGGACGCATAACTCCGGGTTGTTATTTGGACTGTCCTGACTTTGGTATGACTCTGCAGGCCAAACAAAACACATCTGTGGGCTGCACAGAGTCAGAGTCCAAGGGGGTCTCCCCATTTGTGACCCCTGGATAGCAACTGCCTTCCCAGCTAGTCTGGCAGCTGACTGACCACCAGCCAGGCACCCAGCCTGGATGGCATTCAGTCAGTGAGCTGGTGGACCACAGCTAGTCCTGGCCTTGTTGACATCAGAGAAGGGCTTGCTGGTTCCTGCTGGGATCCCAGACTCTTTCCAGCAGGGACCCTGGTGCATGCACCCTCAACCCGCACTTCCCTCCCTGACACCAACACGCTTGCATGTGGAGAAACATTCACTCAACATCCCTGAGGCTCAGGGTTGTCCTCTGGTGACTCTGGGGGCTGGGATAGGCCCACACCTGTGACGGTGATGGTGAAGGAAGCCGACTCATCATGGATTTCACACAGGTACTCGCCAGAATCCTCAAGCTGGACAGAGGGCAGCACCAGGCGGCGGATGGTGTCTTCCTTCTCCAGGAGCAGTGCTGGGCTCTCCACTACCTCCTCCCCATCTTTGGTCCAGCGCACCTCAGCCCAGGGCCGGCACAGCTCACAGGTCAGCACCACACGCTCTAGGCGTACAGCTGCCACATGCACTTCGCTGCTGGGGTAGACAATCCACGAGGAGACATCTGAAGGACAGAGACATCAGATCCTAGGCAAGAGGGGACAGGACTGGGGTGTCCCGCCATCCTTCCTAATCCAGGCCTAGCTCCTGTGCTTTCTAAGTCAGCCACGGGTTGAAGAGGTCACTCTCTAGGCAGTCACTCACAGCTAGCACCACACAAGCCCGAGAGAAGCCACCACGGCCACAGAGATACAACCGTCATCTCCTAAGTACACCAAGCTTTGTGTGGAAGCTGCGTAATGGGGAGTGAGGAGTCAATGTTAACTGTAGAAACAGTTCATAGTCTCTAGGGTGGGGCAAGGACAGAATGAGAAATGAAACACGGGGGGGGGGAGGGTCTAGAGAGACGGCTCAGTGGTTAAGAGCACTGACTGCTCTTCCAGAGGTCCCGAGTTCAATTCCCACCAACCACATGGTGGCTCACAACCATTGTAATGGGATCCAATGCCCTCTTCTGACATGTCTGAAGATAGCTGCAGTGTACTCACATACATAAAATAAGTAAATTTAAAAATATATATAGCATGGGAGAAGAGGGTTGGGTCTCAGATGAACTAGGGTCCTATACAGGCCTCTGAGACTTTTTGGCCTCTTCCACACCTGGTACCACCTGCTCTGTAACAGAACTACTGTCCCCAAGGAACCCTGTTAAGCAGGGGACTCCTGTGAGATGGGAAAGGTGGGGGGCTCCCTGGTGATGAGTAGCCGGGACTAGTATGCTCAGGTCTCGGCAGTACAGGAGGCTGGGGGGGGGGGCGAGAAGAGCGACACGCAGGAACACATGTGCTAGCTGCTCTCACCTGTGATGGTAACTGTGAAGTAGGCACGTTCATCTCCTGCGACACACTGAAACTCGCCCCCGTCAGAGGGCCGGGCTGCAGGTAGCACCAGGCGGTGATGGGGCCCTTCATTTTCTAATACGATGATGTCACTCTCCTCCACCTCCTGCCCATCCTTGTACCAGTGCACAGTTGTGTCCACTCGGTCCACCTCACAGGTCAGCCTGACACATTCGGAGGTGATGGCATGGACAAACACGTGCTCTTGGGGGTCCACGATGTGCACTGGGGGATCTTGATGGGAAACAGAGAAGGATCAGACTCAAGGGCGGCAGAAGATCAGTGGCGGTAGGGGGTGGGGTGGGTAATTAAAGCCATGCCATGCAGGAGTTTGGGGGCATGAGATCCTGTTGGTATAGAAGCTTAGGTATAGCTCCCCAAAGGTGAGTGGGGGGCACAGAGGGTAGGAGGCACCCAGGGGCCATACAGTGGCAGCCAACATTGGCATAGGCAGAAAGGAGATCGCAACCACAAGGCACCTGGCCGAGTTTGCTGTTCAAGGACAGGGTAGAAAGGACTGGCCTGGGGGAGGATGACTCAGGCAGCATCAAGCATCCACTCCACTGGGCAGTGGTGTGCTTGGTACACAGGCAGTATCTCGGAGGCCCAGATATGAAGGGCTTGCTGGCCAGGCTGGTGCTATCGGTGTTATGGAATTGCTTAATAAGAAAACCCTAGATCACTGGGGCCCATCTTCAAAGGGGCTGTTGGCATCCTAGCCTCTTCCTCTTATTTCCTGGCCACGAAGATGAGCAATGTGCTCTGCCACATGCAACCCTGCCTTTGACAGCCAGCACCGCCACCGTAGTTTCAAAACAGTGGTCTTGGGTTTGAACATCCAGAGCAATCCTTTCTCAGTATCAATGAGTGTCTTGGGTATTTCCCTGCAGTGGCAGAAAACTAACTAGTTCCCTGTCACGGAACATGCTCAGGTTGGGGGGTCACAGGGTTTTCTGAGTCGAAGCAAGATTCTAACTCAAGAGGATCAGTAACTTCCTTGAGAGTCAGCTTGAGTCAGTGTCTCACACAGCTGGGGCTGGCCTCAAATCTGCATGTGTCACCCAGCTGAGTTACTGTCACCGACGTCGGCTTTCTAACAAGAAGATCCCTCAGGCTCAGTCCTGAATGTTTCGACTTTGGATAGCCCAGGACACCTGGGAACTTGCATTCTGACAGGCTTCTAGCACACTCCTGCCTTATGTGAACCCCTGGACCAATATACTTAACACTTTTGCCTACTTCAGCCACCATGAGTAGCAGGAAAAAGTCAGGGCTGGGTGTGACTCTAGCCCAACATCTGTGCTGGCTGCCTGATAACAAGGAAGTCACAATACTTCTTTGTGCCTCAACATCTCTACCAGTGGACTGGAGATTATGCGCTATTAAGTTGTGAAATAGCATACGCATAAATGACCTAGCAAGCTCTAGCTCCAGAATAGGATCTATTAAATGCCAGCCCTTTCTTCCCGCAATTGCATTCCGCCTCTCACCCGATCCAACAGAGGGCGTATATGCACAGGTGGGCAAGTGTGTTAGATGATGTGGATACATGAGAGATTTAAGGTTAGATGATGTGGGTGCATGAGAGATTTAAGATGCAAATGTAAGACCAGGGATGTATCTCAGTAGTGGATGCTTACCTAGCCCCACAAGGCCCTAGGCCCCAGCCAAAAACCATAAAACAAACAAAAAGCCCTCCATAAAAGGGGACCCCTCACCAAGCCAACAGACCACAAGGGCAGGGTTTACAAAGCCCCCCAAATCAGCCTCAGCCAGAAGCAGCCAGCAAGGTTCCTGACCTTGAACAGTGACTCCGAAGAAGGCTGAGACCCCTTCTGTTCTGCATTCAAATTCACCACTGTCTCGGACTTGAGCCTCAGGCAGGATCAGTCGGTGTTTGCGCCCCTCTGTCTTCACTACGAGTGACTCACTCTCCTCCACCTTCTGCCCATCCTTGTACCAGGTTGCAGGAAAATCCACCCTTGAGAGCTCACAGGTCAGCACTACCCGTTCAGAGGTCGTGAAGGTCAGTGACACCTTGTCCTGGGGACTCAGGATGTGCACTGGGCTTTCTGCACGGAGAGAAAGCTGGTCACTTGCAATGTCTATTCTGCTCCCCGGATATGCAGCCTTTTCTCCAGTCTGTGTGCTGGTGTAGGGCTGAATACACGAAGGAGACACCTGTTGTCAGTGACTAAGGCCCGGATGTCTGTCAGAGTATAAGACAGGTTTGAGGGTCAAGGGGGAAGAGGAGAGTGAGGCAGCGCATCTATCGATAAGGTGCGAGGTTCAATTTCCTGACTTCAAAGAAGAAATAGAATTGTGCACTGCTGTGGCTTGGTTTGGATAAACCTGAGTTATTCCCGGAAAGATACTCATGGGATGGAACTACAGTCCTCAGGGGGGCAGTGTCTGGAACCTCTAAGAGGGAAAGCCTAGGGCAGGAGGAACAGGAAGAAGTATTT
Organism: Mus pahari; assembly: GCF_900095145.1. Lineage (NCBI taxonomy): Eukaryota > Metazoa > Chordata > Mammalia > Rodentia > Muridae > Mus > Mus pahari. Next base: position 53,993,362 of record NC_034594.1, read on the forward strand.
GTAATGGTGAGGCTTAGCGGGAGGTAGTTCTCAAAGGAACCCAGTCAGCTCTTGAGTATGTAGCTACAAAGCGAGTTTGCCCACCCTATGTACTTGGTTCCTTCTGATCATGCCTGCCGGCTATCTCTTTGTCATGGTCTGACTTAGTGAAAAGCTGGGGTAGGGTCACTAAAGACTGGACAGAGTCACTAAAGACTGGGATGACCAACTTCGGGCTTTCCAGAACTGTGAGCTAAACTAATTTTTTTTTCTTTGTAAAATACCCAGCATCACCTACTCTGTTACAGCAACAGAAAAGAGGCTAGGTCAGATTTTTTTAGGCCACTTAAGCAGAGTAGTGGTTTTACTGTATTTAAGAATTCTTGAGCCGGGCGTGGTGGCGCATGCCTTTAATCCCAGCACTCGGGAGGCAGAGACAGGCGGATTTCTGAGTTCGAGGCCAGCCTGGTCTACAAAGTGAGTTCCAGAACAGCCAGAACTACACAGAGAAGCCCTGTCTAGAAAAGAAAACAACGACAACAACAAAAACAAGAATTCTTAAAGAGCCCATCTCTCCTGGTGCCTCTGGTGTTAGTGGTCTTTAGTTAAACTTGGAAATGCTGCACTTGGTAACTTCTGCCTTCGCACTCTACCGCTGATGCTGGAAGCTACCACTGTAAGACCCCAGGTTCTCTAGCAATAGCAAGAGAACTGAGCACTAGGATAGCTTTTGAATTTTCAGCACCTGCTTCCCCAGGCCTGAGTGATGGATGTTACATCCCCTCCCCTTCCTTGTTAAGAAGGAAGTATGGGGGTAAACAACTTGGATTCGCAATCCAGCACCAACTTTGTAACTCTGAGCAGGCCGTTTAACTTCTCTGTGCCTGTCTTCCTCCACATACAGTGGGAAATGACCAAGAACCTGTTCTATGAGGCTATCGGCAGGACTGGGCTAATTACCTGAATCAAGTGATTAGGGCTGTGCCTGGTTCAAGGCGAACTGCTAGGAGATTAGGTTTCATTAGGCAATTGGACAAAGGACAGAAAGCAGACAGGGCCTAGGGCCAGAATCCACGTTTTTCAAATGAGAGGAGAAGTGTAATTATTTTTTTGGTGGTATTGAGTTGAACTCACTCACCACTGAGCTATACCCCCAGCCCAATTGCAAAGCAAAACATGCCAAAGAATGGAGATGAGGCTGAAGAGCCCAAGAGAAGCTCTATATGCTGGGAGTTGGAAAGCGCCCTTCTGAGTGTCTGAGCTCTCTATCCGAGCCCATCATGAACACCTCTTATACTTCCAGCCCAGCTGTGAGAAACAGGTACAGCATCCGCCACGTTCGGCAAACATGACGTCTGTGCTTTGAACCTATCTGCCTAGGTGTCCACCAGTTACCAACCTTGGATGGTGAGGGCAGCAGAGTCTTGCACACCAGGGCAGCTGAAGCCAACCAGGGCCCCACTGTCCTGGTGCTTGACAGCTTGCAGGATGAGCCTGTGCTGGAGGCCCTTCTGCTCTATTCGGTACCGCAGGGCTCCAGGCTCCACCTGGCCCTCCGGCTCATTACTCTGGAGCTGCTCTCCATTAAGGAACCAAGAGCCCTGGATGATGGCGGACAGATCAAGGGAGAAGACGGCATCTTCCCCATCATACACCTGCACGTCTTCCAGGCCTGACACCAGGCGAGCTGTGGGCACTGGGACAGAGACAGGGCGCAGCTGTTAGAACCAAAAAGGGCTGAGTGCAGGATCCCCAATGGAGGAGTTAGAGAAAGGACTGAAGGAGCTGAAGGGGTTTGCAACCCCATAGGAAGAACAACAATATCAACCACCCAGAGTCCCCAGAGCTCCCAGGGACTTAACCACCAACCAACTAGTACACATGGAGGGGACCCATGGCTTGAACCACATATGTAGCAGAGGATGGCCTTGTTGGACATCAATGGGAAGAGAGGCCCTTGGTCCTGGGAAGGCTCCATAGATGCCCCAATGTAGGGGAATTCAGGGGCGGGGAGGAGGGAGTGGGTGGGCCTGTGGGTGGGGAAACACCCTCATAGAAACAGGGGAGGGGGTATGGGATAGGGAGTTTGGGGGGTGGGGACGGGGAAAGGGGATAACATTTGAAATGTAAATAAAGAAAATATCCAAGAAAAGAAAAGAAAAGAATCAGAAAGGGCAAAAGCTGGAGGACGGGCAAACATAAGGACTAAAGGTCAGAGAAGGGAAGAAAGGTCACAGAGGGCATGATTGGACAAAGATAGTAATGGGCAAGTGGCGAAGGATTAACTCACCAAGGTGAGCAGAACCGTTGAACACGACATGGGGACTGCGGCCATGTTCACTGACTGTGCAGATGCGGAAGTGGTAGTCACCCTCAGTGGGTACACAGTCCCCGGGCACCTCTACCGCTCCCGCCTTCTCAATGCTGAAGCACTGGATCCAATCCTCGGACCCCACTTCCTGCCGCTCTAGGCGGTAGATGAAGGACGTCTCTGGAGGTGGCTCTGGGGGCTTCCAGGTCAGCAGAACCTTGTTCTTTTGGCCTTTGAACATCTCAACCATTACGGGGGGCCCAGGAGGACTCTGCTTGACACCTAAGATAAAGGTGGGGTCTTCACCTGAACCTTGTACAAGCCCCCAACAACACTCCTGCTTTAAACCCCCCTTCCCAACCCAGGCACTGGCAACTGGCATCGCCCCTGCCCAGACCCCCTGTTTATAGCGTTCACGCTCTCACATTTGACTCTGAGCAGGGTGGTGGTACGGGAGTTGCCCAGGCTGAAGGTGATTTCTCCAGCATCTTCTCGGGTCACCCCTGGAAGGACCAGGGCATGCATATGACCACAGCTGCTCTGGCAGGTGTCTGGCAGCTCCTCCCCATCACGGCTCCAGCACCCCTGCACTCCAGCTTCTTGAGTCTCCACCAGCAGTACTGCGTTCTCTCCCTCCAGGACGTCAAGCTTCCGGGGTAAGCGCTTCAGGATGGGTCCTGAGACGTGGATGGGAATCCGTCAGCCCAGGCACGAGACACCACCAGTCTCAGCCTCCTCCCACTGGCCAGCTGACCTTTGACCGTCACGTTGGCCACAGTGCGCACTCGGCCCCGCATCTCGCACAGATAGACACCATCATCATCGGCCTTCAGCTTGTGGATGACGAGGCGTCTCACAGTGCCCTCCTCGATCTGCTCGTACTTGCGGCAGGGTAACAGCCGTTGGTCCTCTCGGAACCAGGCGGTGGGAATTCGAGAGTTGGGTACTTTACACTCCAGCACTACAATCCCGTGCTCTCGACCCTCTACATCCTGCAGGGGCCGAGTGAACCGTAGGCGGGGTTCTGTAGAAAGAGAAGGAGAGAAGGCTCAGGAGCAGGAGCGAGAGACTAGCTGAGGAGGATAACACATACCAGACATTACTTGCTCTTCCTGGCAGGCTAGGAATGGCGGTGGCTGAATTCCCAGCTAAGTTAGTAGGCCTAATTCCCAGCATGACCTGGATGCTCAACAGCCATATGACCTTGGACAAATCTTATAACATTTCTGTCTCAATCTGCTCATGTGTTAAATATGGAGGGGGGGGGGCGTCAAGCATTGAACCAGATCAGCGATTTTCAAACCGTCCTTAACATTGTGGCTTCTCCCTAATTCTGCAAGGGTCTGCATTGAATTTCCTTTTAATATAGCATTCTAAGCATTTCAAAACCACATTTCAGAACTAGGAAACCAACAGAGAGTTAACTTGCTGGGGAAAACAAGGTTTGGTCCCACTTGGAGAAGTTTATTTACTTTCTTGAGAACAGTCCAGTTTCTCACTGGCCTGGCAAATCTGGGCACATTGAGTTGGGACTCTCGAGGAGGACGCTGCCACAGCTCGGATACCACACACTTGGTTAAGTGTCAGGTAGGACTCAAGGGAACTTGTCAACATGCTTTCCTTGAAGGAAAAGGTTGGGCAATCACCAGTGAAAATGTAACCCCTCAAATCGCGGAGATCAAGTCCTATTAAGGGGAACTTTAGCTTCCAGTGTGACTTGAGCGTGCCTTGCTTTCTCTGGATTTTCTGTTCATGGGTACTGAAAACGTGTAAGGTCAGCCCCCCACCCCCATCTCTTTTGCTTTCATCTTCTTTGAAGTAAAAGAATCCAGCCTGGCTGGTGTTTTTCCTCTGACACATCCACGGCTCCTGTGAATGAGCAGTGGCTGCAGGGAGGTTTGCACCGCCTTCCTAACAGATTCCAGGCCCGTAGCTGTGAACACAGCCCCCACTCCAAATGTGTGTTTTCAATACAGCAGCCCCCTTCTTCTCACTGATTAGCATATTATAAATTTAGCCCTACTTATTTACACCCACAACATGCTCTTATTATGTTACAGATATTGCTACCGATGGGAATCCAGTTGGCAAAGAAGGCCTAAAAGAAAGAATAAAGGATAAGAATGTTCTAGGGTTGGAAAGAGTTACAGTCTATTCCTTAACTTAGTGATTTTCACCACCTGGGTATCTTACTAAGAAATTCATCAGTGTATTGGAGGCATCTAAATCCACAGGCATCTAAATCCCTGAGGGTGGGAGGCAGGATGGAAAAGGAAATTCAATATTCCTCCGGACGTGGGGGTGGACATGAGCAAGGAGGACCTCTGAGGGCACTGGGGGCACAGTGCTCTACCTTTCACGTGCAGCTGGACCGCGCTTAGGGTCTGGCCCGCCGAGTTGCGTGCCGCGCACACGTAGAGCCCACGGTCCTTGGCCTGGCAGTAGAGCACCTTAAGTACAAAGCCGCCGTCGCGGTCGCGGTACATGAGGCGGCGGCGATCGGGGAGCAGAGGGCGGCCCTCCAAGTGCCATTCGATCTCGGGCTCAGGTTTGCCCATCACGTAGCAGCGGAACTTGGCGTGTTTGCCCTCGTTCACCCAGAAGGTCTTGGGCGCGCCTTTGAGCGGCTCCAACACGGGTTTGGGGTTCTCATCGGGATCCTGGGGCGGGCTCTCGCGGGGCTGGTGCACCTGGAGCAGCGCGCCCGCCTGCGCGTGGCCGTGCGCGTTGCGGGCGTGACACACGTACACCCCGGAATCGGGCAGCCGCGCCGCCAGGATGCGCAACGTCAGGCTCGCGCCCTCGTCACTCGCGCCGCGGCCGGGCTCCAGCTTGAAGTGGCTGCTGTCCCACACTTCGTCCAAGGCCATCCCATCCTTCTCCCAGTACAGCTTGGGCTCCGGGAGGCCTCCCACCTGGCACGTCAACACCACCTCCGCCCCTCGCAGCACCCACTGGGACTGGGGCCCCGTCAGGAACATCGGGGCGCCCTCCCCGGTGCCCGGCGGCGGCAGCGGACACTCGGAGGACTCGGGCTCCGGCTCGGGGGCCGGGGGTTCCAGCACGGTGACGGCGGCCGCCGCGTAGGCCTCTCCGGCCGCGTTGCGGGCGCGGCACACGTAGACCCCGGCGTCGGTGGGCAGCGCGCCGCTCAGCAGCAGGCCGTGCTCGGCGCCGTCCTCCGGAAAGCTCAGGCGCTCGGAGGCCACCAGCTGCTGTCCGCCTTTCTCCCACACGACAGTGGGCGGCGGCTCTCCCAGGACCACGCATTTGAGCTCGGCCTCCGCTCCACTTACCACCCGCACGGGCCGCGGGAAGCGTAGGAAACACGGGGGGCTCCCCTGATCCCCTGAGCCGGCCTTCATTGCGGCCGCTGCAGATGGCCCGCCTGGGCGCGCAGGAAGGCCGGGAGCCGAGACCAGGGCGTGGCGGAGCGGGCGCCGGGACCTGTGGGACTCCTGTGACCGCTCGCCTCTTTACCCTGGACCCTGGCTGCAGCCCTGCTACGCGGCAATTCCCGGGCCCTGAGCCCAGAGCTCAGGGGGCTGTCCTTCCTGTTTGCCTGCTCAGCGAGGGGCCCGACAGCCTAGAGTGCCCGCGGCCCGGCTTCCTGCTCTTGGGAGTCTCTCTTCCCAGCCCCCTCCCACAGCCTGGGCCTCTTTCTCCTCCCTCCCTCCCACCTCCGGCCTCCAGGTCTCCAACTGCCGGCCAGGCTTGGGCCTGAGTGACTTTGTCGCCTGCAGCTGCCAATCCCAAAAATATTCTCTGATGACACAGCTGGAGGACCAGAGCCCAGACTGGCTCCTCCAGGCTAAGTATAGAGCAGGCGGGACCACCTGCCCTCGGCCCAGAGCCTCAACCCTAGGTCTACCCTCCCACGTTGGCCTAGCAGCTGCTAGGGTTGAAAAGAGCGCCAGAAAGTCTGAGGGGGTTGGTGCATTCTGTCCTCCTGACAAATGATTTGATGACTGGCCAACCTTAAGCACCTAGGCCACCTGTGGTACCTGATGTAGACTCGTGTGTGCGTGTGTGTGCGTGTGTGTGTGTGTGTGTGTGTGTGTGTGTGTGTGCGTGCGTGCGTGTGTGTGTGTGTGTGTGTGTGTGTGTGTGTGTGTGGAGTGGGTTGAATGCTTGCCTGAATGGGTCAGGTCACTTGGGGTGAATACCCATCACAGCCCCTTCCCCCACATTCTTGGCGGGAGTGGGAGATAAGGCTCAGGGCCACAGACATCTGCGTCAGAGATAGGAGGTCTCAATGCCATGGGCAGGGGCGACTGGGACTGCGGGGCGTGGGAAGGACTGGGGGAGACTGGGGTGAGAAGGGTAAAAGAAGGCCAGCAGTGGGATGGGGAGGGGACAGTGGGGAGGTCCTAGACAGAAAGGGCACAGGGCAGCGTGTGGGTTCCCTGTCATCAGGGCAAGTGAACTATGGTGAGCCAGCTGTCTCTGCTGCTCCTTTTGCTGTTGACCCTACGGGATGTGGACAGCTGCCAGGGGCCCGAACTTGTCCGGGAGCTCGTCCTGGCCAAGGTGAAGGCTCTATTCCTAGATGCCTTGGGGCCCCCAGCAATGGATGGGGAAGGTGGGGGTCCTGGAATAAGGCGTCTGCCTCGAAGACATGCCCTCGGGGGCTTCATGCACAGGACCTCTGAACCCGAGGAGGAAGAAGTCTCCCAGGCCATCCTTTTCCCAGCTACAGGTAATGAAGTTGGGGATTGGCAGGTCAACATGGAAGAGTAGCCGGTACCTATTTCGTGGGCTTGAGAATCAGGCAGCTCTGGGTGTGAATGGCAGCCCCACGACTCAGCTGGCTTTGTGGCAAGGGGCCAGTTCCTAAGCCCCTCTGATCAACCCTCCAATAGGTGGTAGCCCCTACTTCTCAGGCGGGACTGATCCAGTGAGCCTAGCATGTCTGGAATACAAAAGGGGAAACTGAGGCTCTGTAGAGACGGCTCGGGTTGCTGCCTGTGCGTGGTCTGTCTTGTGTTTTGTGTCCCCCCACTAAACCCCATCTGGCCCACTCTGAGGTCTCCTCGCTTCCCTGCCTTCATCTCCTGGCAGCATAGTAGTACCGAAAGTATGGATTTCTGATCAAGTGGAGCCCCAGTCTTGCCACTTACTAGCTGACTGTCAGTCGCTTCAGTGTTTTGTCTTGAGAATGGATCAGCTGTTAGAATTTATAATTCGAGGGACTGTGTTCTAGTACGGCCCCAATTGCAGTCTTGACGATAGCTGGCCCATACTATTTCCCACAGTCTGTGTCCACTGGGTCAGGAATGGCAGCTGCACTTCCCCGGGAAGGACTGACCTCTGCTCTCTTCTCCTTTTCCTTCCATTCTTTCTCTTTTCCTCCTCCTCTGTCTTCGTTAGTTTATGCATATGCCTGGAAGTGCGTGGAGGTCAGAGGTCAGAGGTTGACACTGAACATCTTCCTTAGTCACTCTCTACCATTGTTTTTGAGACAGTCTCTCTCTGAACCAGGACCTGACTAACTAGTTAGCCTGGCTGGTGTCTGTCCCCTCAGTCCTGTGAGAGTGCATCCAGTTCTTTATGTCGGTCTTGGGATTAAACTCTGATCCTAACGCAGACGCAACATGCACTTCACCAACTGAGCTGTCTCCCTACCCTCTAAGCTGTCTTTCAAAAACACAGTGCCTTTAAGAAATGTATCCTTTCAGGGTGGGGGGGGGGAGGGTATAGAGGGCTTTGGAGATAGCATTGAAATGTAAATGAAGAAAATAATAAAAGAAATTTATCATTTCAAGTTTCTGACATGCTGAGATAGAGCAAAAGCAACAAAACACACCCATGCACCCAAGGCGTGAGATTCACTTCATGGTATCTGATGTGCACTACCATAAGCTGTAGCCGCCAGCGGCCACGGGTCACTGGGTTCCTGAAAGGAAAGCTGGGGATGGGTGGGGAGGAGGGCGAGAGAAAGAACAAACCAAGATAAAGCCCTCTGATCAAGGCTCGACTTTAATTCTAGGGTCTGATTTTTAAAAGGGTTGGGGGACCCATCACTGGTCGCTTTGTCAGGATCTGTCAGGAAGACAGGCTCAGCTGCTCAGCAGGTAGCTTCTTGCAGGAAGCTGTAGATATGGCAGCTGCAGATATGGCTTCTTGCAGGAAGCTGCAGATATGGCAGGCAAGAGTCTACCTGGGTTTGAAGACTCCACCCTAGGTGAGCTAGCAACTGTGGCAGACAATGTCTGATCCCGCCAGCCTGCTCGAGGCTGGGGAGGGCACAGCTTCACAAGTAGACCTGAGGATGAAGGAGAGGGTGACATGGATTCTTACCCATTGCCCCTTTATATTAACTGGTAAAACTCCTTGGGAGAAAATTTGCCAATTTTCGTGATTTGATGATGAATAGAAAATTGGGGAGCCTCTGTCAGTTTTCCCAAGACTCCAGGGGGTGTCCAAGTCTAAGTGACACTAGATGTTTGACATAGTCAGCACTGGGGATGGCACCCACATTCTTCTCTGGTGGAAGTGTCTCAGGTACCACAGATCAAGTCTACCCTCTCTTTCCCTTTTCTGTCTGTACCCTGCAGGTGCCACCTGTGAGGACCAGCCAGCTGCCAGAGGGCTTGCCCAAGAGGCTGAGGAAGGCCTCTTCACTTATGTATTCCGGCCATCCCAACACATACGCAGCCACCAGGTGACTTCAGCCCAGCTGTGGTTCCACACAGGTCTAGACAGGAAGAGCATGGCAGCCGCCAATAGCTCTGCACCCCTGCTAGATCTTCTGGTGCTATCATCTGGGGGGCCCATGGCTGTGCCTGTGTCCTTGGGACAGGGCCCTCCGCGCTGGGCTGTACTGCACCTGGCGGCTTCTGCTTTCCCTCTGCTGACCCGCCCCATCCTGGTGTTGCTGCTGAGATGCCCACTCTGTTCCTGCTCCGGCCGGCCTGAGACCAGTCCTTTCCTGGTGGCCCACACTAAGGTTCGAGCACCCAGTACGGGGGAGAGGGCCCGGCGTTCAGCTCCCTCCATGCCTTGGCCTTGGTCTCCTGCGGCTTTGCGTTTGCTGCAGAGGCCTCCCGAGGAACCCGCTGCGCATGCCTTCTGCCATCGAGCTGCCCTCAACATCTCCTTCCAGGAGCTGGGCTGGGACCGCTGGATCGTACACCCTCCCAGTTTCATCTTCCACTACTGCCATGGTAGCTGCGGGATGCCCACATCTGACCTGCCCCTGCCAGTCCCTGGGATGCCCCCTACCCCGGCTCAGCCCCTGTTTTTGGTGCCAGGGGCCAAGCCCTGCTGTGCTGCTCTTCCGGGGAGCATGAGGTCCCTGCGCGTCCGAACCACCTCAGATGGAGGTTACTCTTTCAAGTATGAGATGGTACCCAACCTTATTACGCAACACTGTGCTTGTATCTAAAAGCACCTGACTCCTCCTCCCATGGCCGATGGCCACTGTCAGTTCACCACCCCAGGGTCCTCAGCTAGGAGGAAGATGGAGTGTGGAAAGTAGACAGTTTCCACTTCCTTTTCCCCACATCTTTCCATATGAGGGTTCCATATCCTGCTCCACCCAGGTCCTGTGGATAACAATAAAGAAGGAAGTGCGTGTGACTTTGTATGCGTTTCCCCTCATGTCTTTGACAATGGGGTTGGGGAGGTCTGGGGTCAGAGAGAATTGCGTGGTGGGATTTTGAGTTAACTGCTTTTGGCTTTAGAGATCGATAATCTAAGAGGTAAAATTAGATGTGAATTAGTTGGGAAGCTGCCAAGTGTCCCAGAGCTTTGGACACCCACTCTAGGGACACATTGTCCCCTTACAAGCTAAACCTGATATGTCACACAATCTGTCTGTCTGTCTTGCCGCACCCAAAAGAAAGTTACTATCATAGTGGTTTTATCTAAGGCGGCCATACCCTCCCCACCCACCCCCCAGCCCCCCACTCCTAAGCGTTCAGCCATTCTCTCTTCTGGCTGACTGGTGTCTAGCTCAAGGTCAGGGGATTCATAGACATTGCAACCCCACTGGACAAATTGTCCAAGCAGAACAGATCTTGATGCCTCTTAAGAACTTGGGTGGGAAGAAAGGGGGGGAAATGTATGAATTGACACTGTCACAGAGAAACTCTCAAGGAGAGAGGCAGTGTCATACTGAAGTCTGATGGCCAGAATGAAGATCCAAGAAACTGTTTTTGGACCTCTCATCCATCCCTAACGACTCCCACCCTTTTTTGAGACAAGGTCTCATCTTCTAGCCCAGGCTGGTTTTGAACTGAAGGCATCTTGCCTCAACTTCACAAGAGCTAGGGATTGCAGGTAGAGCCTCACTCACCTGGGTGGGACTCAGGCTCCCCTGGTGTTTCCTCTGCATCTTTACACAACATTTAACTTAGTGTATAATGTCAGAAAGATGGAAAGATAAGCCACAGCTGGGGGAAAGTGTGCTTTTTGGTATGTACACAGAGGAAAGCAGGACATGATAATAATCTCTCTCTCTCTCTCTCTCTCTCTCTCTCTCTCTCTCTCTCTCTCTCTCTCTCTCTTCCCCCATTTGTTTCCTATCAATCCATTTTGCCTCCAGAATGGGGCATTAATAACTTCCTTTCCTGAATTTTTTTTCTTCACACTTTCATTATCCCAGGGTACTGGCTTCCTGCTGCCTAGTCCTATCGAAGTACACAGTATGTGTGTAGAGGTGGGCTGGGGTATTCAGGACACAAGAGCACTTTTGGATCCTGACTGAGGGCTCCAGTGTGGTTTTGTGCTAGCAGAGCCTCGGGCTTGTCAAAGGCTTCCTTCCAGCAGCCCAGCAAAGGCTCCAGACACAGAGGGAAAGAATCCCCAGAGGTCAGAGTCCTTTCAACACCCCTCCCCCACCTGAATAAACCTGAAGGAGCTTCTATTCCTGGCAGCACAGGGGCCCCCCAGACTTGGTTCACTCACCCTCGGAGGCTCTGAAGGCATAAGACAGGCAGACAGAGCTGAGTTCACAGCTGAGTCTTTCCCAGCATCTTCATCCCCATCAGCGTTAGAACTGCCTTGTGCTCAGGCTTCCGTGCTCCCTATTCAGGGGGTTGGGGAGTGCACTGCACAGGCTTAGCCAGTGGGACCCTGGGGCTTTTTCTCAAGGCTACCTGTGTTCCCTTCTTCCCTGCCTGGCTTCCCGCCTAGGCCTCTCGGGGCCCCCACACCAAGGCCTTTCCCGGGGAACTTGATCTTCTAAGACCTGCCTGCTCCATATTCTTCCTGCTGAGACCTTCTATGCTGCTAGACAGCTTCTGTCACTTGAAGGGAGAAGAGCTCTGAAGGCTGGGGACACTCTACTCAGGGCCACAGGACCCTGCACTAGGCTAACTGCCAGATGGCTATTGCAAGTAAGTTTTGACATGTCCAAGACAAAAAAAAAAAAAAAAAAGAAAAAAGAAAAAGAAAAACAAACACAGCAAAAGAAATAAATGATCTTCCACAGTGGCAAATACATTCATTGTAAAGAGCCATTATGGGCTGGAGAGGTGGCTCAGTTGTTAAGAGCACTTGACTGCTCTTCTAGAGGTTCTGAGTTCAAGTCCCAGCAACCACATGGTGGCTCACAACCATCTACAATGAGATCTGATGCCCTCTTCTACTGTGTCTGAAGACAGCTGAAGTGTATTTATATATAATAAATAAATTTTTAAAAATTAAAAAAAATAAGCCGGGCGTGGTGGCGCACGCCTTTAATCCCAGCACTTGGGAGGCAGAGGCAGGTGGATTTCTGAGTTCAAGGCCAGCCTGGTCTACTGAGTGAGTTCCAGGACAGCCAGGACTATACAGAGAAACCCTGTCTCGAAATAAATAAATAAATAAATAAATAAATAAATAGCCATTATTTATTCTGAAATTATTTTTCATTTCTATCTCTCTTTTTTTCTGTCACACTCACTTGAACACAGACAGAGTCCACTTATCCCTGCCCCTACCTCCAGTGCTGAGGTTACAGATGAAAGCTGCCACACCAGGTCTTTACACAGATGCTAGGCTGTCAGACTCAGGTCCTCATGTTCACCCAGTAAATGCTACCTCCCAAGCCATCTCCTCTGCCCCTCCCCCATTCTTCTTTCTGGGTAAGGGCTTGCTATATAGTCCAAGCTAGTCTTAAACTCAAGACTCTCCTGCCTCATGAGTACTGAAATTATAGGTAAGGGCCACCAAAAACCAAACCCCAAAACAAAAGCAAATGAACAACAAAAAGAGATGGGAGGCGATCAGGTTATGGAGGCAGGCCTTCAGGGAAGGGGATAGGAGCCCTGTAACAGTGTGTGAAGGAACACAGTTCCTTCAACCACAGGAAGATTCCATAGCAAGGCACCATCTGGGCAGAGGAGAGCGTGTCTTCCCTGGGTCCTGAATCTGTCAGTACCGTGACCTTGCACTTCCAGTCTCTGGAACTGTGAGAGAGCCATTTCTATTGTTTATCTGGTATGGTCCTGGGAGTTTTCATATGCTAGAAGTGTTCCACCACTCAGTGACATCTCCAGTCCAACCTCTTGTTATTTCAAAATCACCCTATATAAGGTATCTTGTAGCAGCAGGAGCAAACTAAGACAGCACCCAACCACAGCCCTCTATGCGCGGTGGACACAAATCCCGGTCATTGCTTAATCACACCCATTTCTCACCCCCCCACCCGCCTCTTCCAAAACAATGGCTCTGATGTCATCTCTTCCGTGCCTTTTTCCTTACTCCCAAGTAGCAGAGGTCCTCTGTCTCTTTTGTTGTTTCTTCCTTTTTAATCTCAATTTTCAAGAATTATTGCAGTTTGTTGATATACTCTCATGGTAATGATTCCACATGAAAAATAAAGGTGACATTTACCCGAATCATTGTCACCAGCTCCTTCCTCTGAGGTAGCTAGGTGGCTGAGCTCTCCTGTCACACATATCTCTATGAATGCACACACACATACCCAAGAGAGAGAGAGAGAGAGAGAGAGAGAGAGAGAGAGAGAGAGAGAGAGAGAGGTCTCTCTCTATAAGTGGTATTATGTCCATATGTATTGGGTATTGGATTGTGACTATTTTATATTTGTGAGTTTTCCTTTCCTCCCTCCCTCCCTTCCTGCCTTCCTTCCTGCCTTCCTTCCTTCCTTCCTTCCTTCCTAGATCAGGTCTTACTCTATAGCTATGACTGGCCTGGAACTCACTATGGTTTTTGTTTGTTTAGTTGGTTAGTTAAGTTTTAAAGTCTCATTTTGGGGTATGGTATGTGTGTACACGCGTGTGTACACGCATCCCGCTACACATGTGGCCCAGTCGTCAGAGGACAACTTGGAGTTGGTTTTCTCCTCTCACCACATGGGTCTCAGGAATGGAACTCGGGTCACCAGGCTTGGCTCCAGGAGCCTTTACCCCTGGAAGCTCACTGCGAGTTTTCTTTAGCTTTATTTTCCAGCTGTTTTCCCTCTAAGCGATCACAGCCCTTCCCCACCAAGAAATAAACTTGTCTTGCTAATTTTTTTATTCACCAGCTTAGTGTTAAATAGACAATACAGCTAAAGGCTCAGAACAACTGTACACAGCAGGCACTGACGACGTCATAGAAGTTCACAAGTTTGTGTATCCCTCAGTACCACCGTCCTCTCCTACTTCCTGAAGAGACAAGAGTATTTGTGTCCATTGACAAGGACATCCTGAACCCAGATGATTTTAACCTAAAATCATCTTGTCCATTTTGTGTTCCCTGCCTTCCTTTCCCTCCCCCACCTTCCTGCCTGTCTTGTCCCAGCTCCTCTTATGCTCCGGTCTGGTCTGAGCAGCGTTATCAGTCCTGACCACCACGTTAGCGTTATCATCAATCCCGACCATGTTACTGTCTGCTCCACTCTGTCTCTTGGGCTCACTTCTGCATGCCAATGTTTCTCTCTGTTCCCAGTGGGTCGTGGGTGACAAGACCTCTGGAGAAGGCTTTTATTTTTGTAGTTAATATGATGTTCCTCTAAACATTGGAAGTTTTTGTTCCCTTGTTTGATTTTTTTTGGGGGGGAGGGGGCCTTATTATAGTGCCTGCAATCATATCACAAACCTATATGTTATATTTTATACGTTATATTATATAAACATCCTGATTGGCTTTTATTAGGCACTTTCTTTTTTTTTTAAGATTTATTTATTTATTATATGTAAGTACTGTCTTCAGACACTTCTTCTTCTCTCTCCAGTCCCACTCACTCTGGCCCAAAGATTTATTTATTGTATGTATATGAGTAAACTGTAGCTGTCTTCAGACACACCAGAAGAGGGCATCAGATCTCATTACAAATGGTTGTGAGCGACCATGTGGTTGCTGGGATTTGAACTCAGGACCTTTGGAAGAGCAGTCAGGGCTCTTAACCATAGAGCCGTCTCTCCAGCCCGCTAGGGCCTTTCAAGCAGAATCCTATGTTTTTGGTTTAACATTTAGGATATTTCCTTCTTTTATAGTTTGAATATAATGTCGTCTCACATTTTTTTCTTTCTTTCCTTTTATTTATTTTTTTTTTTTTGAGACAGGGTTTTTCTGCCTGTCCTGGAATTCCCTCTGTAGACCAGGATGGCCTCAGACTCATAGACATCTGCCTGCCTCTGCCTCCTAAGTACCTGGACTAAAGGCATGCACCACCACGTCTCCCAACTCTAGTTTGAAACTTCCAGGTGATGTCAAAAATTTTAGTTGATTCTCAGAATTAAAACAAAAAAAATAAAGGCTAGATGTGGAAGTACGCTCCTTTAGTTCCAGCAATTGGGAGGCAAAAGCTGAAGGGTCTCTGTGAGTTCTAGGCCAGCCTGGTTTACATAGTGAGTTCCATTTTTTTAAATTACATTTATTTATTTTGTATATGTATGTTTATTCCAGAGCACATATATGGAAGGACACTTTTTGGAATCAACTCTTTCTACCATTTGGGGGCAAGGCTTGGAACTCAAGTCATTAGGCTTGGTAGCAAAAGCCTCGAGTCCCCGAGACATCTTGCTGGCCCTGTCCTTTTAATTTTTAAAACAAACGCTGTCCAAATCTTGTGAGATGCACGTGCTTAGAAGATGTATGAGACCCTGATGAAGGAGCCTGCTTCTGTCTTAGTCTTGAAAGCCATCTTACAGTAAAGTCAAACTAACTTAATTTCTAATTATGATTAAACTTCTGTTTCTTAAGGACTGGGCTACCTGTAACCTTTACTACAAATGGTTCTGTACTGCCTGTTCTGGGAAATGGCAAGTGTGCCTTCTTTTAAAAAGTTGTGACCACCTTGCAACCATGTCTTTGTTTCAGGAAGTCTTTGTGATCAACTTGTTATCTTGTGTCCTGCTTCTATATCTCCACTTATTTGCCTTCCAAACCCCCCATTTGAAAATCCCTACTCTTGGGGCTGGAGAGATGGTTTAGTGGTTAAGAGCATTGACTGCTCTTCCAAAGGTCCTGAGTTCAAATCCCAGCAACCACATGGGGATCCAATGTCCTCTTCTGGTGTGTCTGAAGACAGCTACAGTGTACTTCCATATGATAAATAAATAAATTAAAAAAAGAAAAAAGAAAAGAAAATCCCTACTCTTGAGCTAAACACACACACACACACACACACACACACACACACACACACACACACATACACAAGAACCCCAGTATGTTCCCTGTATTTTCATAAGGATCTTTTGAGCCATGACTTAACGGGAGTCAACCTGTGTTTCTGAACAAAAGAGTCTGCTTTAATTTGCCCATGATGATGACTTGGGTTGGTGGGTTTTCTCCGGGAATCTGTGGGATTAACATTCCACTATCGGACTCACGTTCTCAGTGTGCCCTTGAAGTTATTGGAGTGAATGCCTATGTGTGCTTCTCAGTGAGTGATGGTCTTCATGATTATAGGACACTCTGAAGTCCTCTTCTGTTTGGTTTGGTTTGGTTTTTTGTTTTTGGTTGTTTGTTTCTTTGTTTGTTTTGAGACAGGGTTTCTCTGTGTGGCCCTGGCACAGGGTTTCTCTGTGGAGCCCTGGCTGTCCTGGAGCTACGTCTATAGACCAGGCTGGCCTCATCTGCAGAGCTCCGCCTGTCTCTACCTCCTGTGTGCTAGGATTAAAGGCGTGTGCCATTACCACCCAGCTAAAGTCCTGTTCTTTATAAACAATTTAACAAGGGTTCTTTGGCATGTTGAGTCTGTCATCTGTTTTTTAAAATACTGACTTTCAGGGGGGCTAGAGAGATGGCTCAGTGGTTAAGAGCACCGACTGCTCTTTAAGAGGACCTGAATTCAATTATCTGCAATGGGGTCTGGTGTCCTCTTCTGGTGTGTCTGAAGAGAGCAATGGTGAACACATTAAATAAATAAATAAATAAATAAATAAATAAATAAATAAATAAATAAATAAATCTTTTGAAAAAAAGAATTAAAAAACAAACAAACAAACAAACAAACCACTGGATGTTCTTCCAAAAGACCCAAGTTCGACTCCCAGGACCCACACGACAGCTCATACCTGTCTGTAACTTCAGTTCCAGGGCTTCTGACACCCTCACACAGATATACATACAGGCAAAACACCGATACACATTAAATAAAAATAAAAAATTATATAAAAACAAAACATAAAACATAGACTTTCAGGAAGTAGAGGCAGGCCAATCTTTGTGAGTTCGAGGCTGGCCTGGACTATATAATAAGCTCCACATGCACGTGCACGAGCAGAGACTTGAACTAGGGCCTTGCATGTTCCTGGCAAGCACATCACAATGGTGCTCATCCCCAGTTCATTTTCATTCCTCGGGGTGGTCTCTTGCTGTGCGTAATTGAGATGTGGTTTTTCTTCTCTGCATCCATCCTGAAGAGGTTTTTGTGGTTTTTCATACTTCAAGGGATCTTTGGTCCCACAGTCACGTCCAGCATGGTTATGAACTTGTTCATTTTTAGATCTCTGTCTGGAGCTGGGGTGGGGGTGGGGTGGGGGTTGCTGCAGCACATATTCAATGCACAGCCTTGGACCAGAACCATGTCTCACGGCGCTAACTCGGCTGTACCGTGCCTCATGTTTGTGGTAGACGGAGATGTCTGCATCCCGAGCCTTAGTTGCTGTAAACATGTTGTCAGGCGGCAAGGAGAAATTAAGATTGCAGATAGAATTCCGTTTGTTTATCAGCTGACCTTAAAATAGGGTGATTCCGTCCTGGACCGTCCGGGCAGGTCCAGTGTAATCAGCAGGGATGTTAAAGAGGGAGGCAGGGGAGTCAAGGTCAGTCGGCTGTGCTGCGAGAGGGATTCTAGCAACCACTGCTGGCTGCGAAGAAGGAAGGGAACCAGGCCAGTGAAGCACGTGGTCACTTGAATCTGGAAAGTACAAGGGCAGGAATTGTCCCCAGAGGCTCCATAAAGGACCAAGCCTTGCTGATTCACTAGTTTTAACCCAGTGAGATTTGTTGGGGTCTTTACCTTGAGACTCTACGGTGTTGTTTTAAGTTTGGTAACTAAAGGTCGTGCCAGCAATGGTAATTATAACAACAACAACAACAACAACAACAACAACAATGTAAGACAGTATTGTAAAGTGATGGCGGAGTCTCCTCTACTGTAAGGACTGATGTTGGGAAAAGAGCCGAACCTTTGTGTGCTTCATTTACCCAGATACTAGCCCACAGCACCTGGCCCATAGCCAAGGGCTGAGAAAATATTGAATAGACAAACGAATAAAAGAATCCTCTTGGCTGTTCTTTAGAGACCCCCAGGGAGACCCTCACTTGCTTCCTTCCCACAGTCATAACGTTCTCAGGTTTTCCCAGAGTTTCCATTCCCTGTGGCCCATGTCTCAGTGTGTCTTCACCCGCTGCCTCCCCCTCTACTGTGGACCAACTGCTTCTCTTCTCTCTCTCATTCTTTGTGTAGGAAGAATTGAGTAGAAAACCCATGCCAACAGGTAACTGACTGCACCAGGCCTTGGTGCACTATGCCCCCAATACTGGGTTCCTTTCCTTTCCTTTCCTTTCCTTTCCTTTCCTTTCCTTTCCTTTCCTTTCCTTTCCTTTCCTTTCCTTTCCTTTCCTTTCCTTTCCTTTCCT
>NC_034594.1:54012091-54014392 GCF_900095145.1 Mus pahari
CCTTCCCTTCCCTTCCCTTCCCTTCCCTTCCCTTCTCTTTTTCCTTTTTCTGTTGAGGACTGAACACACACAGGGCAAACACTTTTTCAATTTTTAAAAAAAGCTTACTCATTTTTATTTTATGTGAACTGGTGTTTTGCCGGCATGTATGATCTGCATAATCTGAAACTGGAGTTGTAGACAGGTGTAAGCTACCATGACGGTGCAGGGAATTGAACTTGGGTCCTCTGGAAGAACAGTCAGCGCTCTTAGCTGCGGAACCACCTCTCCAGCCCCGCACTTCTTCCAGTCGGTGCTGCTATGCATGCACAAGCTGTGGTTCTTCTCCAGCCGTTCTGACCTATGCCATAGCTACTTCTACCCACATTTCCTCTTGGGCTTTGTCTCTTTTCAGACCAGTCTGAGGGAGTGATACAGCTTTCATGTTCCCTTTCCCTGTGTCTTGAATTAAATGTATCACAGCCTTTCTTTAACTACCCGCGAGCGTTTGTAGGTCAGATGAAGTAAGCTGAAAAAGTTTTTAAATTATCTTGGGTTATAAGGCCACCATGGATCCCTCTGTTTATTCTATGCAGACTTGCAGAGGCTTCTCGGGCGGGGTGAACCCTGCTGTTCCAGGGCCACTTCATAGGGAAATTCCTATTTTGTTGCTTTCTCATCTCCTGACTATTCTCAGGATCCAGTTTCTATGAGGATTTTTTTTTTCATTTACTTACTTATTTACTTATTTTTCTGGGAATCAAACCGAAGGCCTTGTACATGCTGCATCATGAATCGAACCCCCAGCCTTCGGCCTCTCTGATTCCCACACAGCCTCTGCATCTCTCCCTGGCTTTCCTCTGCATGCTCAGGTTCATCCCAGTCTCTTCAGGAACTAGGTTCAAGGTCTAGTGCAAGTTCTCAGTCCAGACCTCCTCCAGTGCTCCTGTGTATTTGACTTTGGCGAAACTCTTGCAGCACAGTGCTTGTGGACAGACAGGTCTGGTAGCCGCAGAGCCAGGAGACACGATGGGGAAACTCATGGAGCAAGAACTTCTTCTCACTACCCAGTTCTGGAGCTGAGTGTAACACACACACACACACACACACACACACACACACACACACACACGTAGACACGTACACGCACACGCGCACACACACGCATTTGCGCACGTACACATACATGCACACTTCTCTTAATTTAAACTCACTCACCAAAACTATCTGTGGGAGTCAGTTCATGCCTTTCCATTTTCCTTCTTTGGTTCTCCTCCCATCCCAAGCACAGACCATGTGGATAAAAACAAGTAGATCACGCAGTTTCTCCTCTAACCCCTCTGTGAAATTTTCATTTTTGCAAGGATTCCCAAGTTTTGGTGGCTGATCTTCTATAGTATCAGAAGTAGGGAGGTCAGGGCGACAGCACACATTGTAAGGATGAACTATGACATCACTCCTCTATGGCAGCCATGTTCCAAGGTATCAGAAATAAGCAGGCTTTGGATCAGGTTCTCAGGTCTGAGTTCTGTTCCTGGCTTGTCCTTCTGATATGAAGATCCCCTCAGCCTGCAGGCTA
The DNA here is from genome assembly GCF_900095145.1 of Mus pahari. NCBI lineage: Eukaryota > Metazoa > Chordata > Mammalia > Rodentia > Muridae > Mus > Mus pahari. The sequence continues at coordinate 54,013,650 of NC_034594.1, forward strand.
GTCCTTTTTGTTAGAAGTGCTTGCAGAGGCTATTCCAGGGAACTACCCACAGCAGCTCTCTCCTCCTGTACCCTGGGGGTGGAACACGAGGGACGTGTGTCTTTGCAGTTCCACTGCTGTGCTGTGAAGTCTCAGTCGTGTGCTTGGCAGGACCAGCTACACATTTCTGGTTTTAGCAGTGTTACTCCTGGGGACTGAAAGGCAGAGGTGTTTACAAGTTGAGGGCATGATGTCATAGCCTTCCTGGAGACAGCAATTTCATTCATGATAATAAATCATGCATCACTGCTACTATCCTACCGTGTTTTTGTCTCTTTAAAATCAGCTTTCTTTTTTTCAAGGAAACTCGCATTAGCTTACAAAGTAATATGGGGCCTCTGGCCCATCTCCCCGGGGCCAGCTTGCCTGTGGAAGCCTTCGCCTTTCATAACAATTTCCACTTCTCTCCCGCTTTCTCTCTCTCTCCTCATTTAAGGCTTCCTTTTCTCCCTCAGCCACTCAGGCAGGCCCCTTTCTAGTTTCTTGGCCTTTACCCATATTTAGTTCCTCTTGGATACACACATTTAACTGTTTGAGGCTGAGATCTGCATGTGAGAACATATGGTACTTGTTTTTCTGAGCCTGTGTGCGTATCTTTTAAATAAAGCTCTGAGTTTTCCTTTTTCTTTTTTTAATTTATTATTATTATTATTATTATTATTTTCTTTATTTACATTTCAAATGCTATCCCGAAAGTTCCCTAT
>NC_034594.1:54015072-54033692 GCF_900095145.1 Mus pahari
GAGAGAGAGAGAGAGAGAGAGAGAGAGAGAGAGAGAGAGAGAGAAGTGGAGGATGGCCATGAGCACGTGGAGAGAGGGGGAAGGGAATGGGGAGAAAGGAGGAAGGGGCAAGAGGTCCCAGCTAGAGCAAGAAAGTAAGAGAGAGGAGGGGCCAAGCAGTCCCTTTTTTCGTGAGTCAGGCTCACCTGGCTGTTGCCAGGTAACCGGGGCTGAGGTAACCGGGGCTGAGCCTAGGAGGAATAGGAATGCTAACAATGCTGGCTGTTTCTTGAAGTCAGAGGTCAGCTGCTTTTTCCTTCCATCTTGTGGGGCCTGGGGCGTCAAACTCTGGTTGTTAGGTTTTGTGGGCAATGCCTTTTCTGAGACAGCCTTTCTCTGTGTAGCCCTGGCTGTCCTGGAACTACACGCTGTGTAGACCAGGCTGGCCTCGGATCCAGAGCTCCTCCTGCCTCTGTCTCCCGAGTGCTGGGAATAGAGGCTTGCACCAGCATTGCCCAGCTCGTACTTTTATTTTTAACATTTTATTTTTATTTTATGTATATGGATATTTTGCCTGCGTGTATCCTTGAGTACTACTTCTGTACTTGGAGCCCGCAGGGACCAGAAGGGGGACACTGGAGTCTCTGGCACTGGAGTTATAGGCCTTTGTGGCAATTCACTATGGATCCTCTGGGAGAGTAATAACTGTTTTTGACCACTGAGCCATCTTTCCAGGTTCCCTCCTTTTTTTTTTTTTTTTTTTGGAGATAGACCCTCTTGCTAAGTTGGGCTAGGTTGGCCCCAAAGTGATCTTTCTTTCTCCTTCATCCTTTCTAGTAGCTGGGGTTTCAGGCTTGTACTACCAGGGCCAGTTAAGGTAAATCTTTGGGAAGTACTTTTAAGCATCAAACTTAAAAGTCAGTTTCTGTTTTTCTTTCTCCTTCTCTTCTCTCTCCCTTTTCTTGAATTGTCTCCTTTTTTTCTCCATCTCTCCTTTCTTTAGGACTAGACTTCACTATTGTAGCCCAGGCTGGCCAGGAACTCTAAATCCTTCTGTGGTAGTCTCCTAAATTCTGGGACTACAAAGATATGCCATCCCACTCAGGTTTATTTATTTGTTCTTTATTATTTAAAAAAAACACTTAGCACTTTTATATTTCTGGAACCTCATGTGCAGAATGCAAGGAGAGTAATTTGGCTTTTTCCAGATGAACAGGCACTTCCCCCAGGACTGTTGAGTTACTAATTATTCGGCTCTGTGTTTCGTCGATCTATTAATGTTTATCTCTTTGATATTATCATGGCTTTGGTCACCGCAACTTTGGAGGACACTGCTGTCTGGTAGGGCAAGGTCCCTTTTAGTGTCTCTTGAATTTTGTTTTCATTATTTCCTCTCAGAGTTTCTTGGCCCTGTATGTATTTAGTCTCCTAGATAAATTTTAGAATCAACTTGTCCGTTTCTAAGATGTGATGGGACTCGGATTCAAACTGTACTGAACTAACACCGTCAATCCTAGTTTTTCTCATCAGAGGCATGATTTGTTGTCACTGGCCAGGTCACCTTAAGGTCCAGTTCTTGCTTTCCTCTATGGATCTGGTGCACTCTCAAAGTGTGTGCACATTTTTTCTAGCTTTGGTTACACAGGATTTTCTTTTTCCCTTCGATAATTCTTTTTTTTTTTTTTTTTTTTTTTAAGTAGCAGTTTACAGAAGAATGTAACTTAGGCATGAGAGGGAGAAAGAGAGAGAGACTTCTTTGGAAGGCAGCCAAGGCCTTGCCTGCAAGCCAAGGACAGAAAGGGGAGTGGGCCTCTCAGGGAAGAGAGGATCGACTGTTGTTTACTCTCTTGTGGGCCTCTCAGGGAGGACGGAATCCACTGTTGTTTACTCTCTTACTGCTTCTTTAGCTTAGTTTTCCCCTCCCCAATACAGTTTTGTTTTCTTTGATTTTTCTCTCTTTCACTTATCTGGAAGCTTGGCAGTGTAGGACAAACCTGACTATAGGGGCTACCCACATGAATGGAGGATTTTCACACAATAACTGTGGTCTGTAGAAGCCAGGCCAAAAAGCAAAGGTTTCAAGGCACCACGTCAGAATATCAGAAGAATGAGATTTTTTTTTTTTTCTAAGAGAATTTGACTTGATAAAGTTGACGTGATTGTTATGGCTCCTCCCCCATGGCCAGCTTCAGGTGATCGACTGACAGTTGCCAGGTACTGGGATTATCAATTGCACAAAATGTCCTGGATCCATGAGATGGTATGTAGGAAGTTTGTTCAGGCTAGAGAAGCATTCCACCACCTCTAAAAGTGACTGACTCCAATCCTTCTCTAGACTTTTCATTAAAAGCAAATATTTGCGTGTATGAACGTTTTTGCCTGAATGTCTCTACACCTTGTGTGCAGTACCCATGGAGATGAGAAGAGGTTGTATGGCCACCTGGAACTGGAGTTACAGATGGCTATGGGTCACCATGTGGGTGCTGGGACTTGAACCCATGTCCTCTGGAAACCTAGTCAGTGCTCTTAATCACGGAGCCATCTCTTCAGTCCTACAATTCATGTTTAACTTTCTTGTGTTGGAAAGGGGTGTTTCATAAAAGACATTCCCCTCTCAAGCCCTAGCTGTTCATTCCATCCTAAGAAATGTTTTCATAATGTAGACCAGAAGTTGATGTCAACTGCCAGACCAGAAACCTGGGTAAAAGCTATAGTGGTGCCGAGCAATGGTGGCGCACGCCTTTAATCCCAGCACTTGGGAGGCAGAGGCAGGTGGATTTCTGAGTTTGTGGCCAGCCTGGTCTACTGAGTGAGTTCCAGAACAGACAGGGCTAAACAGAAAAATTCTGTCTCGAAGGAAAAAAAAAAAAAAGGCTACAGTGCCAATTTGGAGTCCAGGTAAATAACCTAACTTCTGTGCATATATTTTATTTTCAAACCTAGGAAAACTATTTTTAGTTTCAGGTGTACTGAGCTGTAAATAGTTAAAATAATAATAATAATAATAATAACCATTACCAGTGAGTAATTTTTGTTTTTGAGATAGATCTAAGCAGCCCTGGCTAGCCTAGAACTATTTAGAACAGGCTGGTCTTGAACTCATTGAGATCCTCCTGCCTCTGCTTCCAGAACTCTGAAATCAGAGACCAGGGACCAATCTGAGAGTGTGCTAAACCTTAAGGAAAAATAAGTCTAGAGACGAGGCCTATGACAGCAAAGGGGTTTTGAGAGGTGGCATCCCCGCCAGCCTTAGCCCTCTGGCTGATATAAAAGAACTTCGCAAGGGGGACAGGGCAGCTACGTAACTGTAAAACCAGGATTTGTTTTGGATGAGTTCTTTTCCTTCTAACACAAAATCCCATCTGCTTCCCCGCCCAGTCTGCAAACAAGGAGTCAGGTTTCTCTCTCTCCACTGACGGGGCCACCCAGAGCCGAGTCAGACCTGGGGCCCCGCTCGGGGCTTAATCCCGGCTAGTTCCGTCCTACTGACACATCGGCTCCCTCGCCCAGGGCGTGGCTTCCGGTAGCGAAGGCACGCTTTCCGGTAGGTCCTTTGCCTTCCGGGGCGGGACTTCCTGCCCTAAAGGAGTCCGGCGGCCAAGTTGATTGGAGTGCGGGTTACGCGGGCCCATGGGCTCCCGAGGCCCGAAGCTTTTTAGAAAAAGGGTCAGGGAGATCGTTCTTTATAGCTGATGCTTACTTTTTACATTGAGCGACGCCTCCATTTGCACGAAAGCTCTGGGCTTTTGTCGACACCGCCCACCTGAGGCTCTTCCGCTTCCCCTTTCCCAGGCTCCGCCCCCAGCGTCCCGTGGCTATGACGACCGCTCCGCGGGATTCAGTAGTGTGGAAGCTGGCGGGACTTTTGCGGGAGTCGGGTGAGTGGACTTCTGGCTTATTTGGTTGGGAGTCCTGGGTGTGTTCGATGCTGTCCAGAAACGCCGGGAATCACGGAGTCACTACCCGCGGGGTCACGAGGTGCCGGCATCTTCTCTTCTGGGTGTGTTCCTGGTGACGCGTTGTTTACAGTCATGCCTTTGACAGTCTAAACTCTACCCATCTCTCAAAGCACTTAACCCTCTAGAGGGAAGGGATCATTAATAGATTAAACACTTGGAGACAAGAACATAATCACTTGTACCGACAGCCACATATAAGTCCCTTAGACACCAGAGATTTGGAGTGAGTCCCAACCCTCCATCAGACTTGGATACGTTTTTAGACCCTCAGTATTCTTCGCAGATAGGTTAGCATAGGGATTGTATTGAACGCAAAGGGTTTCGGGATTTTAGTTAGCTTATTTAGTGCGGTGCATGCATGCATAGTAAGTGATCAAAAGATACTGTTACTATATTGTTGCTTCCCCCATGCCTGGGCATGGTGAGGATCACTATGTTGTTTGTTACGTGGTTGCCATCAGTTGTGGTAGAAACAAGCTTTGACTCGATATCAGCTAAATGACCACAGTCATGATTCTTTGAGAGCTGGTGATATAGTTCAGTAGCAGAGCATATACTTCGCATGTACAAAACTTTGACTTACAATCCCTAGCATCCTCCCCCCATACACACAAAAAGGAGAGATTCTTCTTTGAGCCTCGGTTTTCCTATCTGTAAGATGGGGTTAATGGATGTCTTTAGGAGATAAGGATGAGATCTAGATGAAACAGCAGTCATTTGGCATGTGTCACCTTGATAACATTAGTGTTCCGTATCTATACACTCCCACCATGGCATCCTTGGAGTCTCTCTCTTTTTTTTTTTTTTTTGGTTTTTCGAGACAGGGTTTCTCTGTATAGCCCTGGCTGTCTTGGAACTCACTGTGTAGACTAGGCTGGCCTTGAACTCAGAAATCTGCCTGCCTCTGCCTCCCAAGTGCTGGGATTAAAGGTGTGCGCCACCACGCCTGGCCCTTGGAGTCTCTTTATGGCAGTTCATTTTCTGGTTTGTGTTAATAATTACTCCCATGCTGTACCTTTTTCAGACTTCCAAGGGACACCTTGAATTACGTGTGTGTCTATACTCACTGTCTATTACATAGAAAATCTCTTTGTAAGGCTGTAAGATTTATTATTCAGCAAAAAATCTGACTTGGCTCCCAGGCTAGGAATCGTAGAGTTCGTGAATATGATTGTGGGATAGAATTGCTTCATGTCTTGATTATGGTGGTGGTTGTCATAATCTACACTAATAGAACTGACACTGTAACTATTATACCACCACCAAATTTTCTGGTTTTGATAATTGTACTATAATTCTGTAAGTTTATTTGGGGGAAGCTGAGTGAAAGGTGTGGGAGATCTCTGCTATTTCTTGGTATCCCAAGCCAGCTTTGAAATTATGATCTTTCTGCTTCAGTGACCCATCCTATGGAATTATATATAGGCATATGATGTTCCTCCACCTGACTTGTGCAATATTCTTTGACTTCTTGATTTTTCTCTCCCATCTCCTGAGACAGGGCCTCACTTTGTTGCACTAGTCTGGAATTCACAGAAATTCACCTGCCTCTGTCTCCCACATTCTGGGATTAAGGTGTGCACCACCACACCTGGTTTCAGAATATATTAAAAAATTTTTTCACAATTATTAGAACTGTACTTTCCTGATAGAGTGATAAGTGGGGAATAAATCTGAAAGACGACCTTACAGGGCTGATAGTCTTATTAGGTACAACAGCTTTATAGAATTGCTGTAATGGACAACGACATGCATTTCAATGTTGTTTGAGGATTTTTATAGATGTGCATGTCATTCTTGCAACCATAAAAAGACAGAAAGATCAAATACAGTCGGCCTTTGTGTAAAGTGGGTAGTTGCAGTGTGGAAGCGCAGGGGTGTTATTTCTTTAAATATTTTTACTTTGTGTGTGGAGAGCATCTTTGTGTCAAGGCCAGAGGACAGCCAGGGGCCTCATGTTTCAGAAGCTGTCTACCTTGTTCTCTGAGAAGGGGTCTCCATTGAGACCTGGGGCTTGCTGATTAAGTAGGCTGGCTAACCAGTGAGCCTCAGGGATCTTTCTGTCTGCCTCGTCAGTTCCCACCACTATGTGGGTGGTGGAGGTCAGATTCAGATTCGCCAGCTTTCTCAGCAAGTCCTTTACTGAGTCATCTCCACAGCCACCAGAGGTATTGCTTTGCGAAGGCTTGCTGGGTGAAGCTGGTCTCCACCTTGGCAGTAGAAAGGGATTTATCAGGATGAGAGAGCTGTGAGCCAAGTGGGCTATGTTTCCAACTCTGGAAGTAGCCCAGGCTACTATCTACAGAGTAGAAAGCAAAAGCATTTGGAAAAGTCTCTGGGAGTCTTGTAGTGAAACAAATTTCTGGTATCAGGCTGAAAGGCTAGGATTTTTGTTCGCTTGCTTCTTGTTTGAATGGGGGAACTGTAGAGGATGTTTGAGCTGGGGAGGAGGTAGACAGTTTGATCTCGGAGTGGAATATCTCAAGTACAGACGAGAGTGGGTGCATTTCGGGGGCCCAGAAAGGAAAGGCCTTTCATTTTGTCCTCGTTCCCATTTGCCCTTCTTCCTGCAGGGGATGCGGTTCTCTCTGGCTGTAGTACACTGAGCCTGCTGACAGCCACACTGCAGCAGCTGAACAGAGTGTTTGAACTGTACCTGGGGCCATGGGGCCCAGGCCAGTCGGGCTTTGTGGCTCTTCCCTCCCACCCTGCAGACTCACCTGTCATCCTCCGGCTTCAGTTCCTCTTCGATGTGCTGCAGAAAACACTGTCACTCAAGGTCCCAGGAGGGGCATGGGGACAGGACGTGCAGAGAGCCCTAGGGAGTGATAGAGGCAGGGGTTGGGATGGGCTGTGAGAGGGCTTTGAGGCCAAGAGCCAGATGATGTCAGTGATGCCTGCTGGTGCTTGTGCTGAGGAAGTGGCGCGGAAGCAGGAGAGGCTGCCCTGCCTCTGTAACCTGAATGTTCCTTTTTCAGCTCGTCCACATCCCTGGTGTTGGCCTTCCAGGTCCTATCAAGATTTTCCCCTTCAAGTCCCTACGGCAGCTGGAGGTGAGGGAGTGTTAGAACGTATGGGTGGGCAGAAACTGGGGCAAAGGAGCCTCTTGGGCTGAGGACAGAGAGATGGCCTCTTTTGGTTGGAGGTCATGTCTGAATGTCCCATTGCTCCTCAGTGATGTCTTTTCCATGAACACTTCCTTACCTGTAGCTGGGCTTTGGATGGTCTCCCTCCTCCCCGTCAGCAGTTAGGGATGAGGCCTTTGTCACCTTGAAGCTTTGCTTGTCTTCCTCCTTTCCCTCTTAGCTTCGAGGAGTCCCTATCCACAGCCTGTGTGGCCTCCGAGGCATCTACTCACAGCTGGAGTCCCTGGTTTGTAACAGAAGCATCCAGGCACTGGAGGTAAGAGGGTGAGCAGCGGGCCTGATGCCTTGTCCTGACTGATTGAGAAGACCAAGCTTTACAGGCTCCCCTCCCTCTGTCCTGTGTGACGCCACAGCCCTCTACACCTGTCTGTGTGTTTACAGTCACACCAAGCTAGTGTCTGTCTCCCTATGGTCTGCATATGGCCCCTGTAGTCTGCTCTTTAGGGACAGAGACTTGAGCTTATTTCAGAGCGGTGGAGTCTGCAGGTAGAGCCTGGTCTATATGAATGGGGACTGGAAGATAGAACATGCATAGGGAGAAGGCAGAGTGAAGGTGTAGTTGCACCTGTCCCCTATCCAGGAGCTCTTGTCAGCCTGCGGTGGGGACCTCTGCTCTGCCCTCCCCTGGCTAGCCCTGCTTTCTGCCGACTTCAGCTACAATGCGCTCAGCAGTTTAGACAGCTCCCTGGTGAGTGTCCCCCAAGGGAAGGTGCCTTTGGGGTGGGAAGGAGGGTCCTTTGGAGGGAATGGCAGCTGTCTGTCAAGTACCCTTGTGTGAAGAACCTTTCTGTGCTTGCTTTGTCCATCTCCTTCAGCGTCTCCTGTCGGCTCTCCGCTTCCTCAACCTGAGCCACAATCACCTCCAGGACTGCAAAGGCTTCCTGATGGTAAGACCAAGCTGCCTGCTTGCTGATGGACTTGGTCCTTAGACAGCTACACTCTCACTCACTCTCAGATTAGCTTGTGTTCCACATGGCTCCTGGGCCTAGGTGGAGGCACATCTGAGAGTCAGTACTGTGTGTGGGTTTCTCCTCTAGCAAACAACAAGGTTTGGAATACCTGGATGAATTGGAAGGAGTCAGTTAGTTTCTTGCTTCATTCACCTGTAAGGTGTACATCATAGCAGTACCCGTGAAGAGTATCTATGTCACTTAGCCTAATGTGTGGCCCAGAAATGATAGATTCCATGATGGTGACAAACCCTTTCCCTGTGGCCTTTCTGTCTTTTATTAAAGATAAGTGGGGCTGAGTACTTGTTAAAGTGGCAGGAACGTTCTTCAGTGAGGAGTCACATCTTAGACCAAGGAGGATTCAAAGTGAAGTGACTGGAGAGTGAAGGAGTGTCACTGGGTGTCATCAGCACTCAGGGAACTGGGAATTCTCCAGTCAGGAGGTGGCACTGAGTCCACACTGAAGTGCATGGGTTTTCTCACTGACTGCACTGACTGGCTAGGTAGGCCCCCTTGTCCCTCAGAGGCTGGGAGACAGACCCTTGTCCCTCAGAGGCTGGGAGACAGACCCTGTGGCCCAGAGGATCCCCTGATTGCTCTGAGTGTTCGTCAGAGTCTTGTCTTTTTCCAGGTGGGCACTTAAAGATTGGAGTCACCATCTAGGGGTGTAGCCTGGGACTGTTAGAGACATGCTAGTGTTTGTTCAGGTCTTTCAGTGCGGGCTGGAGGGAGTCATCTGTGTTGACACTGCAATGTTTGTAGGCCAACGTGGATTTGAGAGGATAGCCCAGAGGACCCTGCCTAGAGCTTTGTTGAGTTGAGAACCTTTGTCTCCTCACCCTCCGCCAGGATTTATCTGAGCTGTACCATTTGGACATCTCCTATAACCACCTGCACTTGGTGCCAAGAATGGGACCATCAGGGGCTGCTCTGGGGACTTTGATACTGAGGACCAATGAGCTCCGGAGCCTTCAGGGTGAGTAGGGAGTGTATTGGGGCGGCGTCAGTCTGGAAGGGAATCAGGCAGGAGTGGCTTGGGTTGGCAGTCTAGAGCTTCATGAGGACTTAGAGGTAGAGCTGTGGTGAAGGTTTCTCCTTCTGCCTCTGACCTGGGCACACAGAACACCATATCCCTTACCCACACCACGTCTCCACAAGGCTTCTTCCTTCTCTCCTCTGCCGTAGGCCTGGAGCAGCTGAAGAACCTGCGGCATCTCGATGTGGCCTATAACCTTCTAGAAGGACACACAGAGCTGGCACCACTATGGCTGCTGGCCGAGCTCCGTAAGGTGAGCCACGAGTGCCTGACGGGCCTGGGAGCCACCTTCAGGTCTGGCTCTCCTTGTGCCTTCACGGAGGGGACATCCGTTGCCGACGCTGTCTCCTTTCTGCCCTCAGCTCTATCTGGAAGGCAACCCTTTGTGGTTCCACCCTGCACACCGTGCAACCACCGCTCAGTACTTGTCACCTCGGGCCAGAGATGCTGCTCATGGTGTGAGTGATTATCCTGTATCTGTCCCTGAGTGAGAGGCCAAAGTCCCAGTCACTCTATGGTGCTTTGAGTTCTTGGAGTCACTAGTGATGGGCTCCATCTCCAGCCTGTCCTCTCCTTTGTCTTGCACAGTTCCTGCTTGATGGCAAGGTTTTGTCCCTGAAGGATCTTCAGGTCAGTCGAGTGGGGGTGGGATGATATGAAGGGAGGACGATAGCGTGAGAGACAGGGTAGGAAAGTCTTCTGGTCAGTGGAAAGGAGGGTCCTCCTCTTGGCTAGCTCCCTCAGGCAGAGGCACTCCTTTGGGTCTGACCCCTTCCTGTCATCACACAGCAAACTTCAGAATCTTCAGGGCTTGTTCCCGTGACCCAACCTCTGTCCTGGCCAGTGGGGAGCACCACTGAAGCCTCAGGTGGCCCTGAGTTGAGTGATAGCCTCTCCTCAGGGGGTGTTGTGGCCCAGGCCCCGCTTCGGAAGGTTAAGGTGAGTGGCTTCTGCTGGTTTGTGCCTGGGCTTTCGTGGTCTCTTTATGGTGCTGTGGGTAACTTGGTAGACTAGCAAAGGAAGGCCTTGTCCTTGTTAGGACTTGGCGTTTTCTGGTAAGTTAGGTGAGTGGCCATGGTTGGCCAGGCTGGCTTTTGTAGATCTCCATCTCTATCCAAACCAGAGCCGAGTCCGTGTGAGGCGGGCCAGCATCTCTGAGCCCAGTGACACAGACCCAGAGCTCCGAACTCCGGACCCCTCCCCAGCTGGTAAGTTGGCTTCCTGCTCACTCCCTGCCCACCTCCTTCCTGACTTCTCTAATCTTGACGTTGCCTTACATGTAGGCGTCAGAGGAGAAACTTGATTTGGGGGTGGTGCATATTATTGCGGAGCCCCCCCCCCCCAGTCTGTTGTCTTTTTAGTTTAGCCCAAAGAGAGATCTGCTTCTTCCAGGCAGCATTCTTATAAGGAACATGGATTTTAAAGGGTGCTAAAGATTCTGTAATAAAGAGATTTATGGCCACAACCATTTGGGGAGCACAGGCTGAAACAATGTGAAGCAGGTTTCTTTCTACAGCTCATCTCAGATCTGAGATGTGTGGCCATGGTTGTGACTCTCCACAAGTTTTGTTTTGTGTGTGGTCCAGGATTGCTTATGGTCACAGTATTCCATAGGATGCTCCTGAGGACATTCTGCTGAGGGGAGGCCTATTGAAGAGTAGCCAGAGAAAGAGGCTGGGATCAGCCAGGGTCTGGGTGTGGCCTCAGCTCTGTGCCCTCCTCTATCTTAGGGTGGTTTGTGCAAGAACACCGGGAACTTGAGCTGCTGGCCAGCTTCCGGGAGCGGTTTGGCTGTGACTGGCTGCAGTACAGGAGCCACCTGGAGACCATGGGGAGCCCCCCTCTTAGCACCACCAAGACTCCTGCCCTTAGCACCCCTCCTCTGCATGTCCAGAGCCTGGGGACTGCATGCAGCCCTCCAGCCATAGGGGATGACACTAATGAATCGCCAGAGAAGATGTCAGAGGAAGGCAGAGTGGAGCCAGAGCCCCAGGAAGAAGAGAGGGAAGAACAGGATAAAGAAGAGGGATCGAGAGAGGACCTGGAGGAGGAGGAGGAGCAGGAGCAGAAAGCAGTGGAAGGTGAAAGGCCTGTGACCATGGGGCTTTGGGGGCATGGGTATCGGGATGTTAGAGGGACTGCGGAGAGGCCAGACTGGGTAGGACACTCGCTCCCTGAGGCCCTGGACCCTTTGTTCACTCCAGTTCTCTCTTGGTCTCTCCGCAGCAGAGCTCTGTCGCCCCATGTTGGTGTGTCCCTTGCAGGGAATTGGGGGTGTGCAAGGCAAGGAGTGCTTTCTTCGGGTCACTTCTGCCCACTTGTTTGAAGTGGAACTCCAAGCAGCTCGGACTCTGGAGCGGCTGGAACTGCAGAGCCTGGTGGCAGCTGAGCTGGAGTCCGAGACCGGAACCCAAGGAGAACCAGTGTCTGAGGTGGGTTGTGGGGTCAGGCGCTGGGGAAGGGGTTCTTGGCTTTTTCAGAGTCATCGTTGGGAATCTGTTGGCTCTTGTGTGCCATGCACTGGGCCTGGGTGTTTTCCATCTTCTCTCATGAGAACTCGGTGCCAAGGAGGGGTGTGTGCAGGGCTGTTGTGTGTGACTTGGGAGGGTGGGCTAAAGGATGGACTTTTTGCAAGGGCTTCATGTCAGCACCAGCATTGTGGGGTCCGGAGTTCCTGTTTTCCTCCGAGCTCCATGTAGCCCAGACCCCTTTCCTCTGCCCACTGCCGTGTTCTCCTTTCTTCCTGCACAGGACACAGGCCCATCCCCCGGGGCTCCAGTTCTTGTCCTTCGCTTCTCCTACATTTGTCCCGACCGGCAGCTACGTCGATACGCTGTGCTGGAGCCGGAGGCCCATGAAGCTGTCCAGGTGATGGAGGCCAGAGGCAGGTGGGGAGGCTGCAGGGAGCAAGTCCAGGCTGGAGGGTCAGAGGTCGGCCAGGCGGGTCCACCTGCGCCCAGCTAGCTGCCTTCTGACCCAACTCCTTCAGGAGCTGCTCGCTGTACTGACCCCGTTCACTAGTGTGAAAGAGCAGCAGCCCGGGGAAAACAAAGACCCACAGCGGGCCAGATTCCAGTGTCTGCGTTGTAGCTGTGAGTTCAAGCCAGAGGAGTCCAGATTGGGACTGGAGAGTGATGAAGGCTGGAAGCCTCTGTTTCAAAATACAGGTACCAGCTGTGGCCTTGGCCTCCCTGGCCATCCAGTTCTTCCACTGCAGGGAAGGTGTGTCTGAGAGGAGTGTGGAGAGGGAGCCCAAGGGAAGAAGGTCTTAGGAGAGTGGGAGCAACTCTGTGGCATGGTGGAGAAATATGACTGCCTGCCTGCTGTATTAAACAGTAGAAATGGTCCTGTCAGAGTCTGAAAGTGCTGTTCTGTGAGTGTACTTAAACCTACCCTTCAGGTTTTCATCACTTGATGGCTTTTGGCGGTTGTGGGTAACATCTCAGGAATAACATAAAGCCTACTGAGCACTTAGTGCAGTGCCCGGTTGTCATGTGCCCTCTGTTGGGTGAGCTGCTTTGCTGATTGGCACAAGTTCCTTCCTTGACTGACCTTGTAAGCACTTGGTAGGATGCGGCGGCACCTTATGGTCTCTCTTCGTGTGCTGATCTTGGGATTGTTCCACTATAGGCCAGTCAAACAGTAAGGGCTTTGGAGATGTTGAAGAAGGAAGGGAGACTCTGGATAACAGCTGTATGAAATGTACAGTTTTCATCAGCCACACTTCTTGGCAGCAGACATAGCAGGACTAAGTTATTTTTTTCAAGAACAGTACCCTCGTGTTATTGTGTATTATGAGGCTGCCCTGGCAGGCCTAGTCACATAGGCAGTGGGGCATCACAGCTCTTTCTGGATCCTGGTATCTCCATAGGTACTGTGGCTTCTGCATTGGTACAGTTTCCCTTTAAAGGTTTTGATGTTTCAAGAACAAGTCTCATATAGCTAGGCTGGCTTCGAACTTGAATGTACCTGAAGCTGGCCTTGAGTTTGTAATAGTCCCCCTGCCTCAGCCTCTTGAATGCTGGGATTACAGATGTGTGCTGCCTTGCCCAGCTTTCTTGTGAGATTTAAATATGACAATAAAGCACCAGGCATAGCTCCTGGCACAGAACAAAGGTCCTTCATATATGGTAGCTACTGCTATTATCTCCAACTACATAGGTGTGGGCAGGGTGTGTAAGCTAATTTAGTTATTTCTTTATTTACAAAATGGGGTATGAAAAGTTTTGATGGAGCTGCCGCACAATAATAATATTGATGTGGGGGCTAGCACATGCCTAGAGTGTTGTAGCCACATAGTGTCTCTCCCCTCATTGTTGAGCCACATCCTTCATTCTTTACCTGCATCCACTCACCCATCCTGCCGACTCCTTAAGGCAGACGTGATTTTTCATTATCATCTTACAGACAGTGGTCAGGCTCAGAGCACAAATAACTGGTCCACGATTATCCATCTATAGTTAAGGAAAATAGGACTTAAACATACCTGGCATGAGCAACCTCCTTGCCTTCCCCAGTCTGTTAATTTCGGTCTTAATTTTTGTTGTTATGTGTGTGTGTGTGTGTGTGTAGGCCAGGGACCAACTTAGGTGTTCTCCTCAGTCATTTTCCACCAGAGTTTTTGGCATAATCTCTCACTGAACCTGGAGCGCATCAGTTTGTCTAGACTGCCTGGCCAGTGAGCTCTAGGGATCAGCCTCTCTCTTCCCCACATGACACCACACTGCTTTTACTTGGGGCCTGGGCATCTGAACTGATCCCCACGCTTGTGTAGGATATACAGTGTGAATTGAACCGTCTTCCTAGCTCTTGATTTGGTTTTTCAGGAATTTCTAGTAAAGCGCTGCTATGCTTGATAAAGCCAAGGCTATGGGAGGGGACCAGAGCAGGACCTGAAAGTTAGAAGATGGGATGTATTTTTAGGAGGCTGTTGGCCATGGGCTAACTTGACTCTTGGGCATGGGGAGAGGCAGATTAGAGACTATGCTTAGATATGGGGTGGGAGTGGGATGTTGTGAATGCTGGCTGTGACTGGAGCTAGAGATTGGATCTGAGGAAGCTGGACGGTGGCAGGGAGTATTGTGAACTTCATGCTTTTGGGAGGCTCACGGGGTGTCTGTCTGTCCCGCTAGAATCTCCTGTTGTATGTCCAAAGTGTGGGAGTGACCACGTGGTTCTCCTAGCTGTGTCTGGGGAAGTCCCGAATAGAGATCAGAACCAGGAAGAGCAATCAGCAGATTCTGCCTGTGACCTCACTGACCATGGTAGCTATCCCAGCATGCCTGATGGCATCCCACCTCAGACATCCATATCCCATGGCCGTAGCAGCTGGAGTCTCAGCCCATGTGAGTATGGGTGGAACAAAGTGGAAGTGTGCTTGGGCACCGTGGGAAGGCTGAGTTGGAGCTGTGGCCTCCCAGAGCCAGGTGATGACCCATTGATTGCTCATAGCCCCTGGATGCTCTGGTCTTCGCTCTGTGGACCACCGACTCCGACTCTTCCTGGATGTTGAGGTGTTCAGTGACTCCGAGGAGGAGTTCCAGTGCTGCATCAAGGTCTGTGCCACCCACTGACCTATGGCCCTGGGCATCGAGTCAGATGCTTGGGTTTCAGCAGCAGCAGTAGATAGTTGCTGTGTTTCATGTGGGTGTGTTTCTTCATCCTTGCGGTTCAGTACTTTCCATCCAGGTAGGGATAATGGTCCTTGACCTCGAGCAGAGGCTGAGAGCAGGCACCTGTCCCTGCACCTGGCACCTGGTGAATGGCTCCTCCTGTCAGCACAGATACGTGCTGTCACTTCTTCCCATCCAGGACACTCAGGCCTGGCTTGCAGCTGGCTTGCCCTTAGTCACAGAGAAACAGGGTTATGCAGTGTGAAGCTGCTGTATCAGGACAAGGTCCTAGAGGGGCTGTTTAATCCAGTACGTGTGGGACCATGCTCTAGGAGACAGAAGCTATAGATGTACAGAGGCCCAAGAGAAGGTAGCTTGTGGGAAAGATGGGACAACCAGTGTCCTGGCCTGGGGGCTCCTCAGGGGAGTCTAGGAGGCTGGGGGAAGCTGCCCAGGAGCATCCTGCTGTGTCTGCCTGGAACATGGATGGATCTAGGGACCACCCAAAGGATTTGAATCAAGGGGGTAATGGTTAAGTTGTTAGGTAAGATAGTCTTGGCTGAGTGTGGAGGAGAGGTTGGAGATGGGGAGAGGGTGCTGAGGAGGCCTGCTAAGAGGCGCTGGGGTAGGTGGGGGGGCGATTGCAGGGCCACAGATAGTGAAGAGGTTGATCATGTGAGGGACGTGGTTAGAATGCAGCTTTTGGTCTGGCTCCTGTCTGCTTGGCTTTATTTTCTGATTTCCCATCAACTTTTCCTTCCCTTAGGTGCCAGTGGTGTTAGCAGGCCACACAGGGGAGTTTCCGTGCCTTGTGGTTGTGTCTGATCACATGCTTTACCTGTTGAAGGTGACAGGGGCCATCTGGTGAGTGTGCCAGGTGTAGAGCTGGGGCCGCATCACAGTCCTGCCAACCTCATCCCGTCCTCCTCTTAATCTTGGTTACTCCGCTCTCTCCACAGCGGGCCTCCTGCTAGCTGGCTCCAGCCCACCCTGGCCATTCCTCTGCAGGATCTGAGTGGCGTGGAGCTTGGCCTTGCGGGCCAGAGCCTTCGTCTGGAGTGGGCGGCTGGCACTGGCAGCTGTGTACTCCTGCCCCGAGATGCCAGGCAGTGCCGAGCCTTCCTTGAGGAGCTCACTGGTGAGGGAGGGAGGGAGAGAGAAGGGAGTCAAGCTTTCAGTCACTGCTCAGTTTGATGCTCACCAGTAGATGGTCCTGTTCTGTCAACCCCCAGTGGTAGAAGTTTCTGAGGTCCAGAGTTAATAGAGCTTAGCCAGGGTCGAGGCTGAGGTGGAGGACTGCAGAGGCCTCTGAGGGTTTCTGTCTCTGGCTGGCTTTATCCAGGTGTATTGCAGTCTCTGCCTCGTACCCAGAGGAACTGCATCAGTGCCACAGAGGAGGAGGTGACCCCGCAGCATCGGCTCTGGTGAGTCCGCAGGAGGTTATGGTTAGGTGGTGCCCAGGTCTACTCTTGACAGGACTGCAGACATAGTCCCATACCCTGGCTGATTCTCTTCCTGTGTCTGCTGTGATCTTCACAGGCCATTGCTGGGAAAAGACCCTTCTGCAGAGGTGCCCCAGTTTTTCTACCTTCGGGCCTTCCTGGCTGAAGGTAAGGCCAAGTCTGCAGGTGCTTCCCTGGTTTCTATAGCCCATGTTGTCCTTGGCTTGCCCACTATTGCCTCTGTAGTGCCTGTGGGGTAATGCTCAGTTTCTGGCATCCAGACTCCTTGCCCTTGCAGGCATATCCACACTATGGGGTGGGTGTTTTCAGAAGGTCCTTAGAGCCTCAGCTGGCCACTTTAGGAAGACTGTAGCTTTGGCATCCAGTCTTCCTAAAGTGGTTGACTGGCTGGATATGTTCCACTCATCCTGTCAAGAGGCCCCGGGCCATTGCTTGGGGTAGCTGGTGTGCTGGCTCCCTCAGTATAGAACTGCAGGGCTTTTGGCTGTTAGTGGTCCCTGGAGTTTGTGGAAGCATAGTGCTGATCTGTGGCCAACTCTTTATTGTGACTCACACCTCTTCTCCAGGGCAGCACTGGGACACTAGTCCTGGGGACCTAGATCCAGCACAGCCTTTCACTGTAGACATCATCTTGCCTCTCTCTCTCTGCAGGCTCCTCCACCTGTCCTGTGTCCCTGTTGCTGACGTTGTCCACCCTGTACCTATTAGATGAAGACCCTTCGGGGTCCCATGCAGAGCCTCCTCTCCCAGTGGTGTCTGATGAAGCCTCTGAGCAGTCTGCTTCTCTAGGGCCAGGTCCTTCCCTGCAGGTCAGAGAGCAGCAACCGCTCAGCTGTCTGAGCTCTGTGCAGCTATATCGCACAAGCCCTTTGGACCTGCGGCTGATCTTCTATGATGAGGTGTGTGTGTGTGTGTGTGTGTGTGTGTGTGTGTGTGTGTGTTCACAGTGTGGCAGTGCATCTCCATAGGAGGATGGGAATGGATTGGGATGGTGCTGAGGAAGGCACAGGCGTATAGTGGGGACAGAGTCCTGATGTGAGGACCTGGGTTTGGATAAGCAGCATGTGTAGAAAGCAGCAGTCAACTGTGGCAGTGTCCTGACCTTGGAGCCCTGTACTGAAATACCTAGCTGGTGTGAGTTGGTGTGATCAGCCTACTCACACTGTATGCCAACTGTTTGACCTTCACAACTCCAACATGAGGAGGAGGTGCTTTTGTTGGTCCCATGTTACTACAGATGATGTAACTGAGGCTCAGAGACATGAAACTTGTGCAGGTCACAAGGGTAGAGTCAGGAGTTGAACCTGCACAGTTCTTGGAGTTGACGTTAGAACTCACTTTCCCTACAGCCTGGAAGATAGAGATGGAACTGTGAACACCAGTCCTCTAGAGCCCTCAGACAGTGCTGCCTACACTGGCTTTAAGGCTCAGAGTCACCATTTAATGCAGTGTCACACAGACCTGAGGCGGGGGAGGAGGGGGAAGAGCCTTTAAAAGCCGAGGGTGGTGTCCTCTCCTAAGACTCTGGACTCTTGGTATGTCTCTCCCCATGTTTCCCTTGCCTGCTGCTCAATCTACCAGGTGTCTCGACTGGAGAGTTTCTGGGCCCTCCGTGTTGTGTGTGGGGAGCAGCTGACAGCCCTGCTGGCCTGGATTCGGGAGCCCTGGGAAGAGTTGTTCTCCATTGGACTCCGGACAGTAACCCAGGAGGCTCTGGATCTGGACCGATGAGGTGTCTTCACTGACTTCACTGACTTGCTCTGGAGTTGCACTGCCAATGTGATGCCCTTTCTCCTGGTCTCTGGGTCTGGCTGCTTGCCTGGCTGCTGTTGGCCATTGGCTTGGGAGGCACCAAATGACCACAGCTTAAGAGAGGGACAAGAGTATCCATCTGGCCCTTGGGTGACCTGCCTAGCAGAGCAGGCTAAGTGGTCAGTGCAAACGTTTCTCCACACTTACTCTCAGGTATCAATAAAGTTGTTGCCAGGTGTCATGGGTAGTATGTAGAAATGTCTCCCATCAAGCCTGCCGTCCCCTAATCTCCTCCTGGAAGCAACCTTGTTTGCACTGAGACCTGTCTCCAGCCCTACTCTAGCAAAGTAGGATTACTGACCCTGATGTACCCAGTCCCCAAGCAGGTTGTGACCTATCCTGTGACCTTGCATGGGATCACTGCCAGTCAAATATTTGGGCCCCTTAAGAGTTTTCATTGTTCTTTATGAGACAGGGTCTCACTGTGTATCCATGGTGGTCCTGGAACTTGCTATGTAGACCAGGCTGGCCTTGAACTCATGGAGACCTGCCTGCCTCTGCCTTCTACGTGTTGAGATTAATGGCATGAGCCACCAATTGTGAAAAAGTTGTGAACTTACCCTCTTCCCAAAGTTTACATTTTATGTAAAGACCTGCAATAAAAAGTGAGATTCTGTCATTGCTGACTCTGGAAGTCATCTCTTTTATTTTTAAAAGATTTAT
>NC_034594.1:54033809-54035573 GCF_900095145.1 Mus pahari
TGGTTGTGAGCCACCATGTGGTTGCTGGGATTTGAACTCTGGACCTTCGGAAGAGCAGTTGGGTGCTCTTACCCACTGAGCCTTCTCACCAGCCCTGGAAGTCATCTCTTGAGCCAAGCACTGTACTTGTCCAGAAATTTCAATGCATATACACTCACATGTGCATATTCTCCCCCCCCCCCCAAAAAAAAAAGAGTAGTTAGTTCAGCTATCTGTGGAGAGGTGATTCTTGGGGTTACTTTCTCCCAGGCGATGCCCTATCTGGTCTGCTGGGGGGGGGGGTCATGCTAAGTCTTAGGACTCGCTGGCCAATGGGAAGTGCTCTTGGAATAGCTGTCCTCTGGTACTGCCTGCAGGGGACCCAGACAGGCCTGTGCAGAGGCTCTCAAAGTAATCTCACCTACTTCTGTTTTGTTCAACGCTGCCCTGAATTTTTAATTGAAGTAAATTAAAACTTCCCCAAAATATTAGTCCACTTTCTCAGTGGTTTGCACGACACTGTCCCATCTGTGACGTCGAGCTGTCTGAAAGCAGAAAACTGAAGAAAACCTGTTCAGCCTCTGGCCCAAATCTACCCTTTTGCACAGATCTCTTAGCAACGGCAACAGCAGAAACAGGTCACAGTGCAGATAGGACAGAAGACTCTCGTCATTTAGGCTGACGTGCACAGAGGTGTGAACCTGCGGAGTCCAGGCATCTTCCAATTCTTTGTGCTTCTAGTTTCAGAAACATCTTTGTTTAGCAATGACAGTCCTTGGCAGCATTGTGAAGAGGTGTTCTTTTTTGTGCCCCAGAAGACATTATCAGGCCTGAGGCCATTACCACTTAGGGAGGTAACCATAAGCATAGATGTCAGGAGGCTCTTGCCTCACGTGCTCTGGGCTGTCCCCAGAGATCAATTGGTCCATTCAGTCTGCTCTTCCCATCCCTCCCCCAGCCCAGCAAGTACTTATCGATTGTCTGGCCTCTGTCTGGCCCTAGGCTGGCATGAGGAACACTCGCCAGAGGCCTGGTGGCTCCTGGAAAGCAGTGAGAGAGAAAATTCTGAAACCACCCTACCAGTGCACTGCATTTCCTATGAAAGGAGTGGGGAAGGGTTTTATGGCTTGCTATTTGCTTGTATGTGTTTGGATCCTAAAGGGATGGAAAGGAAATGGTGGGAGATAAAGTTGAGGGGAGACAGAAGGGGATGGTATGGCATTGAAGGTTTAACTCTTGGGTTTTTTTCAAGACAAGTTTTCCCTGACTGGCCTTAAACTCAGAACTTTATCTGCCTCTGCCTCTGCCTCCCAAGTGCTGGATTAAAAGTGTGAGCCCGACTTGAGGGTTTGACTGTTTAAAAAGGAAATTTAAATCCCCCAAATTATCATAGACCCGAAAGTTATACTTAATTTTTTTTGAGGCCTTATGGGGTTAAACAATTCTAGGACTGGCTGAGGGGAGCTGGCCTGCTAAGGAACTGGTCTCCTTATAGGAGGTGGTCCTGAGGATGAGTCTGTTTTGAGTAGCATCCTTCCTCTATTAAGATTCTACAGTGAAGGCTGGGCGGTAGTAGTGGCACACGCCTTTAATCCCAGCACTTGGGAGGCAGAAGGATCTCTGAGTTCGAGGCCAGCCAGGTTTATAAAGCAAGTTCCAGGCCATATAGAACAGTTATAGAGAAGCTCTATCTCAATAAAACCCAAAGATTGTCTGTCTGTCTGTCTCTCTATCTATCTATCTGGGGGGGGGAGGAAGGTGAGGGGGAGAAAGGGAGGGAGGGAG
>NC_034594.1:54035673-54051678 GCF_900095145.1 Mus pahari
AGAGAGAGAGAGAGAGAGAGAGAGAGAGAGAGAGAGAGAGAGAGAGAGAGGAGAGATTGATTGATTTCCACAGCAGCTTTGGCAAGATTGCCCTGGTAGCTTCCCAGCAGCTAGAATTCAGTCACAAGTTTCTGTGTGCTGGCATGCCGTATTTTGCATCCACCCACCAGGGTCAGTGTGATGTGGTTGTAACATGGGAAGGACACAGGATTTAGGACTGTGTCTTAGTTGTATGATTCACTGCTTAGCTGTGAGCAAATAACCTCCCCTTGTTTGCTCATCTGCAGTGTGGAATTGAGACTAATCAATAACCTATCTGCTCCACAGAGGTGTGGAGTATCCGTGGAAGTATTGTGCAAACCTCAATGCATTCAATATGATACTCAATTATACTCAGTGCTGGCTACAAAACCCACCTGTTAGTTGCTACTTGTTCCTTTGTCACCCAGGAGCCTTGGAATGTTCTTTGTAACTGGAAGAGTGGCTGCCTGATTCTTATTGCCTATGTGTTTATGGGTGGATATTTCCCCAGTGTGCTTTGGAGGAAACTTGAACACCTCTGGAAAGAGCATGAGTCAGAACACGTTTTTTTTTTCTTGGCCCATCCCTTTTGTCATTTGATCATTTAGGACTTGGTGACTTCTCCGGTCTCTACCGAAAACATTCTTTAGTTTATTAGTTACTATAATTACTTGTGCACTTGCTCCACAGATATTTACTGAGCTCTTTGGGAGGTGCCTGGCTCTGTGGGTGGAGGGATGCAGGAAGAATCACAATAGGATTCTCTTTCAGGGTCTGGTTATATAATTCTGGTCGGTCATGAACTTGAGATCCTCCTGTCTGGGCCTTCTGAGTACTGGGATTATGGATCTGAACAACATGAAGTGCATGGTGGCAGTGTGTAGGGACACACTTTGTGCTTGTCTGTGCACTCATCCTTCCTGTGATGTTATCACGACTGCCCTGGGGAAGATCTCCATCTCACAGGTGCGGCGAGTGAGGCTTAGGTTTCTAAGGTGCTCTCAGCCTTGGATCCTCTGTCTACAAGATCTGAGCTGTCTTCCTTAAACCATATTGCCTCCTAGGCCTTATGGAAGGCCCATCCTTTCAGGATCCATCCAGTCCTTTCATACATTCTCTGGTGGCACCCACTTCTGGGATCACCATATCCTGCCAACAGAACACCATCGAGATGGTTCAACTGTTTAGGCAGACCATTCTTTCCCATTCCAGGGTCCTTGAGTGTTGCCCTTCCCCCTACCTCTCCAACCCACCTTTAATCGTGCATCTGAATCTTTCATATCCTTCCCATCATGGTTTAATTGTCACCTCCTTACAGAGGACAGCCTGTCACCCGAGTGTCCCTTTTCTGGGCTTTTCCTTCCTGGTACTTGTTATGGATGCTTCATAACAAAAAGTAGGTATTTGCTTGTGGATGGTAACCAAATGTATACACACTCCTTAGCATGGGATATAGAGGGCATGCATGAGTCTTACTCTATGAGGTTGGGTGCCGTGAAGCAGTGCTTTATATTTGCAAACCAGCTGAGCTTTAATTTCAAGCTCCCATCCTATGGGCTTGGCAGGGCTCCCGGTCCTGACTCTTTTCCCTTCGTGCCTTGGGGGAACCTCCTCCTGTTTTGATGGCTGGAGAGGGCAAAGGTCTGCTCTCCCATCTTTCCCACTAGCTTCTGGTCGAGATCTCTTTCTCTTGCTAACCCACCTCTTTTTCTTTCTTTTGAAAACACCCTTGGCTATGGTGCCAGGGAAGCAAAAGGGCAGAAAGGCTGGTAGGTTGTCTCTGCCTTCTCTTCCATCTGTTTCACCTAAATAAATAAAACTCAGGTTATTTCAGGGATGACAGAGGAGCATGAAGGGGGTTGGTTCGTCTCTCAGAATGCCATCCCAGCACAAACATGTCAGGAAGGCTGGTCTGGAAGGTGACCCTCAGGGATACTAGCAGTGTCCCGACATTGGATTTGTGTCCAAGACAAGGCCAAGCACATGTGGATTATGAGATAAACCACTGCAGAGTAACAAGAACAGTAAATAAGAGTGACAGTTATTGAACACTTGTTCCGTGCCAAGCATTGAAATGGTTTTAAATTACGACATCTCAAACTCCAGAGCCTGGGCCCTAATTCAATGCCACCTTACCTGTAAGAGCCTGATCGTAAACCCACTCAGTAGCAACTGGCCCTGAGTGCTTTGCTCCAGGAAGCAGGAAAATAATTCTGATAAGAGTCTAAGCGACAGTCTGTGCTCCATGAAGCCATACGCACTGTGTGAGTTTAAGATTACCAGTGCAGGGCTGGGGAGATGGCTCAGTGGTTAAGAGCACTGACCACTCTTCCAGAGGTCCTGAGTTCAATTCCCAGCAACCACATGGTGGCTCACAATCATCTGTAATGGGATCTAATGCCCTCTTCTGGTGTGTCTGAAGAGAGTGACATTGTAGTCACATAAAATAAATAGAGAAATCTTAAAAAAAAAAAAAAAAAAAAGATTACCAATGCAAAGATTGGTTTATGGGGGCTGGATTACAATTCAGAAGTAGAGTGCTATCTTAACATGTATGAAGCCCTGGGTTCCAGCCCAGGCGGTTCAGGGTGGGGGTGAGAGGATGGAGAGGTAGGGAGTTGGGGTTGGGGGATGGGGACAAGGGGTGCTGGTGGTGTCACTTTACTACCTAGTGGGAGGTCAGAACTGTTCTGGGTTTCCTTGCTTTTGAGGGTTTGCATGGTTGGTCAATTTATTGTGGCCCTTAAAATACTGCTCTTGTATGTTAACCATGCTAACATGCTTATTTCATATGTGTGCACACTGTCCTTTCACGTTTCTCTGAGGACTCTGAAGACTTACATCTCTTAAGTTCTCAGCAGCATTGGAGTGACCCAATGTCTCCTGAGTGCCACTACGTGCCAAGTCTCTCTGTTCTATGTGCTACACATAGGCAAGCTCACCTTTTTCCTCTCAACAAACCCCTTGTCTCCACTGGAGAGACCAAGGTGTCAGGCATGGTAATAAATAACTTGCTCAAGTGGTTATTGAGTGACCAAGCTGGGGTACAACCTCAGGTCACTTGGCCCCCAGAGATCTCAGGCTTAGCTTCTCACCTCTAATAGCAGAGATATCCTTGAAGGATAAACCTGAGAAAGGAGTGATATATCTCAGTTTTGCACATGGCTTGGAAGGTTTATCAGTTGCATAAGGGCATTGAGACATGATAGAGAGTGTTGGCAAGCTGTGATATTTAGGGGTAAATATCAGACATGATACCAAAACTCTGGGGTTCCCTTAGCTATGTTGCCTATGGGCCTTCAATCTTGAGCAAGTCACTTCATGGGGCTTACTTTTCTTACCAGTCAAGTAGAGGGTTGCTGGGGGATGGGGGTGGGGGACCTTGAGAATATCATAGTGCCTTTTAAAATGGAAAGTACTGCTTAAATTCCAGGTAAAGAAGTTATCACGTTGTCATCATTAAGAGTAAGGGATGTTCCTTTTGTCTGGTGAGGCTGTAGTGGTTTCGGACACTCTCTGAGTTCATCATACTATCCAAGGACAGGTGACAAGAAGAAAGATCCTGGAATGTTGGCCGAAGAGGGCAAAGACCCAGTAAACAAATCTCAGGGAAAAGCCAAAAGCAGCACAAAGGCAAAGCTTGTGACAAGCTCAACGTCCTTGCCCTTTTTAACAAAGCTATATATGACAAACTGTAAGGAAGTTCCCCGCTATAAACTTATTACTTCAGCTGTGGTCTCTGAGAGACTCAATATCCATGGTTCTGTGGCCAAGGCAGTCCTTCAGGAGCTACTTAGTAAAGGATGTGTCAAGCACTGAGTCCAAGTAATCTACCGCAGAAACAGAAAGGGTGGAGATGCCCCACCTTCTGGTGAGGATGCATGGACAGGTTCAACCAACTCTACATTAAAATAAAATACTGTTTTAAGAAGAGTGAAGGATGTGGGTATGTGTATGGGGGGCTGAAGAAAAGAGCGCTTGTTGCTCTTATAGATGACCTGAGTTTAGTTCCCAGAACCCACAGACTCATAGCTATCCATTACCTAGAGGTGGTATCCTCTGAGCATATCACTTACTTCCGTTTTCTTTTTTTCTTTCTTTTCTATCACTCATTTCTGAATTCAGAACTTGTATTAGAAACTTGACTGTTGAAACTCAGATCTGTGTCTCAACCTAGCTGCAAGGGAGTCAGGACACACGTGTTTTCTAACTTCTTTGGCGAGAGAGGACTTAAATAAAGAGGTTTTACAGATTTAGGTTGCCATAGATGACAGATATATTTTATACTGGACTAGTTTCTAACATGTTTGACCCCAAGGCCAAGCCATTCTTGGGAATGGCTCTAAGAGAAATGTACTCTGTTGGCTCCTGGCTCAGTTGTGAGGAATTGTGAAAATTGTACTTGTATCTCTAGCCAACTCTGAATGCCAAAATGGATCTTGCTCCCTGGACAAAGGACATGGTTTGTGGTGGCATTACATGTATCAAGAAGTCATTCTGGAGTATCAACATGCAGGTGAGAAGTCCAAATCAGACTACATTATGAGGGAGAGTGAGTGGGGTAGCTCTTATTTTGAACCTGTCAGTCACTGGTTTTGTCTGTCTTTGCTGTCACCATTCCTGTCAGGATTTAAACATACATAGGTGCCAGAGGTGGTGGCCGACAAACACCAAAGTGGCCATCCATGGTGCATGCATGGGCCATCCTTGTCACAGTAATAAAGTCCCTATCAGAACTCCCAATGGGGGACTGGCAGGTACAGGTATGCTGGAGGCAGAATGCCGGGAGAGCTGCAGGCATAAGGAAGGAATATATAATATATCGAACAGAATGAGCTAGCAGGAAGCAAGTGGTAGGTGAGTCAACACCTCCTGCCCGCCCTGCCTAAGAATGAGAGAGGAACGTGGGCTTCTAAAAACCCTCCCAGGGGGACGATTTACCTCATCATTCCAGAGACATGGATGATAAAGGAGAGAGGCTTGTGGAGTTGACTCCAGGTGGGGTGAGGGTCTCCAAGGGACCAGTTGGGGGTTCTCTCCTAGTGAGAGGAGAATCCATGTGCAACATCCACTCTGGAATGGTATCTCTAAGGGACAAGTTGTGTGTTATGGAACCCAGTACCCTAGGGCTCCCAGGTTGACAAAAACTTCTCAGGCTGTCTTGACATAAAACTCACTGATGGTTTTCCAGGCTGTGGGGGAGGGTCCAGCACTAAGATGTAGAGGACAGAAGGAAGGTGAAAGGGATCCTTCTAGAGTATTCCCAACAAGGGATGGCTCCATTAAGACTTAAGGCTAGGGCTGGAGAGATGGCTCAATGGTTAAGAGCACTGACGGCTCTTCCAGAGGTCATGAGTTCAATTCCCAGCAACCACACGGTGGCTCACAACCATCCGTAATAGGATCTGATGCCCTCTTCTGGTGTGTCTGAAGGCAGTTACAGTGTACTTATATAAATAAATAAATCTTTTAAAAAAATTCTTAAGGCCCAGTTAGCTGGCTCAGGGCAATGAAGGATAGGGACAACGGGTTATTTCACTGGGGCTGCTGCAGTGAAGGATAACAGAGAGAACAGCTTCACAGTGTCTGAAGTCAAGTATCTGCAGACCCATGTTCTCTCTGAAGATGCGCAGGAAGGACCTGTTCCAGGCCTCTCAGTTTTTTGGAGTTCCCTTGGCTTGTGGTGGCATGCCGCCAATCTTCACACAGTGTTCTTTCCATGCGTGTCTGTGTCCAAATCTCCCCTTTTTATAGACACACCATATTGGATACGAAAGGAGCACACCCCACTCCAGGGTGCCCTTAACAACCGCAGTGGTTTTATTTCCAAATAAGGGCTCATTCTGAGGTCATGGATGTTGAGAATTCGCATGTGAGTTTCAGGGGACACAATTCAATGCCAGCCCATGGGCCTCATATGCTGGACTTTTGGAAGGTAACTCACATGTTCTGTTTCTGCACAGCTGACACCCAGCGCTGACATCTTTGTAAACATGGGTGATAGTGAGAAGTCTGGAGTAAATGGCCGGGGCTCAGACAGCCATCACCTGCAATCTGTTGAGGATGCCCAAACTTGTGGGTAACCTTCTTCCTATGTGTAACCTCTATGGGGGAACACGCCTTCCTGCATCCCCATGTTCTCAGCCGAAGGAATAATACTTCCCTAGGATGGTTAGTGTAAATTGTCAATGTGATGGCATCTAGAATCACCTCAGAGGTGGGCCATGCCTCTGTGGGATTCTCTTGATTAATTGATATGGATAAACTAGCTTTTTTGTTTGTTTGGTTGGTAGGGTTTTGTTGTTTTTTTTTGAGACAGGGTTTTAATATATAGCACTGGCGGGCTGGAACTCAGTGTGTAGACCAGGTTTTGCCTTGAACCCATAGAGATTACTCAGCCTTTTTTGTTTTTTGAGACAGGGTTTCTCTGTGTAGCCCTGGCTGTCCTGGAACTCACTCTGTAGGCCGGGGTGGCTTCTAACTCAGAAATTTGCCTGTTTCTGCCTCCCAAGTGCTGGGATTAAAGGCGTGTGCCACCACTGTTGGGCTCTCACTCATCCTTTTAAGTAATGGAATTAAAGCCGGGCACCTCTGTGCCCAAAAGGGGAACCATTAATCTGTTTCCCTATTGTAGATGGGATGTGACCAGCTGCTTCAATCAATCCCCAAGTCTCTGTATGTGTAAGCTCTTCCCTTGGGTGGGGCTGAGATCGTGCAGGACAGGGGTCAGAGGAGCTAGTACTTTAGGACCACTTCCCCTGCTGCGCCAGGAGACATTTGTTGCTCTGTTGGAGCCTGCTCATCCCACCTTCTGCTGACTCCCAGTTCTTCTACCTTTGTTTGTTCTAAGGTATAGAGGAATGGCTTAAACGGACTGTCATTCAGGGCTTTTATGGGCATGGGTTATTCTAGGTGCCCAGTTTCAGAGACTCAGAGAACACACTGGGGGTCCAGGTGCCCTTTCCGAAGATATCTCTGACCTTGGAAATTGAGATAGGTCCTCCACAGCTGGAGAAGCGGGGGCGGGTTCAGGAGGAGGAACAGGGAGAGCTTAGCCGCAGGATTTTAGAGTGGTTGGCCCAATTGGAATGCCCCTGTTTCAGCTGCCTCTGGCTACTGATGGGTAGATAATGTGCCAAGGTCAAATGGTGGGTGGCGCCCAGCGCCAGAAGCCAGACTTTGAAGGGCATCAGTTGAACTGAGGCTGGAGGTGTTGAGGGCAATGGCTTTCAGGGATCTGTGATCTCGTGTCCAAGCTGGAGAGGCTTGTATGTGCGAAGAGGGTCTACTCCAGGGCTCCTGAGGGGAAGGGAGGGGTGGCTAAAAGCAAGGTGGAGGAGTGTGTTTGAGGGATTGTGGGAATTTAGGGCCGTGCACCCGCCCCTCCTCTCCCCCCCACCCCCCCCGCAATGCGTGGGGCGCCTGGAGAGGGGTCTTGCGGGCAGGTGGGATCTTGCGGGGACCCGAGCGCGGGGCCCACGCTGGCCTGGTCGGGGTAAGTCAGGGATCGTCCACTCCCATTGTGCGGCCGGGCGGCGGCGGGCTAGCAGAGCCGAGCGCTAGGAGGTGGAGCCGTGGACTGCGGGCTCCGGCGCCTGCGTCCGCCCGGTCGGGCTCTGCGCGGCGAGAGGCCGGACGGGAACCGGGCAGCAGCGCCTCGGAGCTTGCGGGGAGGGACATGGGGCGCGGCGGCTCTCCCAAGCCCCGCAGGTTCCGGAGCCCGGAGGTACTTAAGGGCAAGGCGTGGGCGCCGGGCCGGGTAGGGACAGAGGACTAACATGGACCGGGTTGGGCCTCGGAAGGGAGAGCGGGCTGGGCACCAGGATGGAGCACCCCGGAGGGGGCCCACCAGCGCGATTCCTGACCCCGCCCTCCTTCCCCAAGGCTCCCCAAGAGGTCTCCGCAGCGCCCCCTTCTTCTCACCCAGGGTTTGGGTCCCATAGTGATTGAGAGACTCCTAAGTCTTCAGTCCTGCCATGGCTAATGGGGTGATCCCGCCGCCCGGGGGCGCCTCCCCCCTACCCCAGGTGACTGATGCGTGGGGGTGGTGTGGGGGAGGAGGGGCAGGATGGGTGGGGTGTCCTCTGGATGACCCTGGGACCACCAGATCCAAATGTAGAGCTGTATTGGTGGTGTAGAGGAATAGGGGGGGTCTTCGGTATTTCATGCACTTGTGGCTGGTGCTCCCATGGCCTGGGGGGAAGCCCTCAGAGGGTGTTTTGGGAATGTTGATGCAGGCAAGGGTGAAGGTGTTGGGAAGGCCCTTGAAGTATGGAGTTGGGGGTGGGTGGGGAGTGTTCATGAACTAGGGGTCCTTAGGAGAGGCTATCTGGCCTGCAGGTCCGGGTGCCCTTGGAGGAGCCCCCTCTGGGTCCAGATGTAGAAGAGGAAGATGATGACTTGGGCAAGACCTTGGCTGTGAGCAGGTTTGGGGACCTCATCAGCAAGACCCCGGCCTGGGACCCTGAGAAGCCTAGCCGCAGCTACAGCGAGCGGGACTTTGAGTGTGGGTAGCCTGGGGACCCCTAGTGCTCCAGCCTTCACCACCATCACCTTCATCACCACCATTACTGCGCTCACCTCCGGCTTGATCACTCCGTGTCATCCTGTGCTGGACGCTGTGCTGGGCCACCATGCCATGTTAAGTCATCCTGCCTCTCATACCATCACCTTGTTTACCTGTCAGGGGAGATGTAGGGGAGATGCGCCTGAGGTCTCCCCCAGTGACCTTCATCGTGCACTGGGTCCCACTCACCCTCTGCCCCACTGTGTTTCCTGATGTGTCTTCCCTCAGCTTCTCTCTTTCTTTGGTACCACATCTCCCGACTCCCCTTTGCGACTTTCCCTCTATGTCACTCCTGTCCCCACTTCACCTGGCCTCACCAATGACAGGAGCAGGGACGCATAGTTGGGAGGGGTGTCCTGGCTCTAGAGGAAGCACTGAGGTGCCTTTGTTTTAGATCTTGCGCTAGAATAAGGTGTGAACTCCTTGTGGGGGAAGCCCCACTCTGCTTCAGGGGTCTCAACCCACTCTCCTGCACCCCCAGTTCACCGGCACACATCCCACCACACCCATCACCCGCTCTCAGCCCGCCTGCCTCCACCCCACAAGCTTCGGCGACTGCCCCCCACCTCTGCTCGGCACACCAGGAGGAAGAGGAAGAAAGAGAAAACCTCAGCTCCCCCATCAGAAGGGACACCCCCTATCCAGGAGGAGGGGGGAGCTGGAGCAGAAGAGGAGGAGGAGGAAGAAGAGGAAGAAGAGGGAGAGTCTGAGGCAGAGCCTGTGGAGCCTCCACCCCCGGGTCCCCCACAGAAAGCAAAGGTAAGGTCTCCACGGACGGACTGAGGGCTGGCTGGTCAAGACGTGACGTGATCGAGGTGGCTCCTGAGTGGTGTGTCTGTCCATGTGTGTCCACAGTTCTCCATTGGAAGTGATGAAGATGACAGCCCAGGCCTTCCTGTCAAAGCTCCCTGTGCCAAGGCCCTGCCTTCTGCGGGCCTGCAGTCTGACCAGAGCCCCCAGCGCCCCGGCAGGTACTAGTCCCAGCTCCCTGGACCCAGCCCTTACTGAGCAGAACCCCACTGCCGTCCAGAGCAGGTGGCCCAAGTCCCTTACACTTACCTGATTTCTAACCCTGAATAGTGTCTGTAGGGGTGACCTGGAAAGCCGAGAGAGTGAGGAGAGTTTCATCGTCTCCGTGGTTTACAAGAGGGAGGAGCGAGCAAGAGGGGAGAAGAGAGAGTAGAGCCAAGGGGTCAAGAGTCCCCTAGGCCTGAGGTGTTGGTGAAGAGAGAGGGGTACAGGTAGACGAGCTGAGCCAGCGAGTGGGAAGGAGTGAGCATGCTGGGAAAGGAGGCCTCTGTATTCACTCTGTTCTCGAGGCTGGGGGGCTATAGGAGCTCATTAGCTCAGCAGCTCCTTGCCTCTCTCCATCAAACCTAAAGCTTCATGTTACTTCCTCAGCTCCCCCAGTCCCCGGGCCCGGGCTTCCCGAATCTCCACAGAGAAGACCCGGCCCTGGAGTCCATCAGCCAGCTATGACCTGCGGGAGCGATTGTGCCCAGGCAGTGCCCTGGGCAACCCTGGGCCAGAGCAGCGGGTGCCCACTGACGAGGCGGAGGCTCAAATGCTGGGTTCTGCCGATCTGGACGACATGAAGAGTGAGTGAGACCCTGTGGCGGGGACCTTGCGGGGGACCTTGAAGAGGGTCTCCCCACCTAGTCCTTTCCACAGTAGCCCCGTGGCAGAGAGAGCTTCATCTGCCTAAGCTACCTCTCTTCCAGAGCTGTTTTCCTTAGTGTCACTAGGGAGTGCTCTCTGAGTCACCTATTGCATAAATTGACCCTCTTGGAGGAGGGCTCTCCTGAGACCTCCTTCCTTTGTAAACTCCATGCTAACCCACCTGCCTGGAGGCTGAGGGCTGAGCTGCCGCTGCCTGGCCTCACCTCTTCCCAAGCCAGGCCTGCAGCTGCTCTCACTTCTTCCTACCACCCTTGCCCTGGCCTGGCTGTGATCTCGGCACATTCCTTCCATCTTATCAGTGCCTGGCTTTGGTGCCACCTGTCATCACCCACGGGGCTCTGTGCCCAGGCAAGGGGCATCGCTGGTCTCCTGCCCTCCTCCTCCTCCTAAGATTCACAGGGTGTGGGCGGGGGCAGAGGTGGGGGGAGTTAGGGCTTTGAGCTCAATACGTCATGGAAAGTTGCCAGGGCCTGAGGACAAGGACAGGAACAATCCGATGGCAGCAGCAGTGTGTGTGTGTGGGGGTCATAGGGAGGGTGTATTTACAGATCTAGGGTGGGGGCTGATAACGGCAGGAGCAGACTTGGGGGGACAAGGAGAATTGGGAGCAGGAAACCTTACCACATCCAGCTCTGTGTGGGCAAAGGTAGCTCCGGCAGGGGCTCCCAATTTTTGGGACAACCAGGGCTGAGGCCTTGGCCACCAGGGGAATGACAAGCCCGCTGGACAAGGTCACGGAGCCCAATGGGGCTCTGAGTCCTAAGCCTGGGGACACTGAAGACCAAGGCCCTGGGAGGAATCCAGGCCCCAGTGCTGGTGACTTAGTGGCCTCCGAGGATTTGGAAATGTTTGTACTGGACTTTGAAGACTATGGCCTATGGGAGCCCATGAGGGGCTACCCGAGCCCCCTGGCAGGGGTAGCTGCTTGTGAGTAACTGGGCAGCTAGCCTCTCTCCAGCTGTTTGTCTGGGCAGGGCAT
The DNA here is from genome assembly GCF_900095145.1 of Mus pahari. Lineage (NCBI taxonomy): Eukaryota > Metazoa > Chordata > Mammalia > Rodentia > Muridae > Mus > Mus pahari. The sequence continues at coordinate 54,046,920 of NC_034594.1, forward strand.
GTGGGAAGATGACCAAGCAGCCCTTCATAAGCTTGTTTAATAGGCACTAGTGGGGGCTGGGATTAGGGTGCTGTGGATATGAAAGTGTTGGGAGCTAGGTGTCTAGGGACAAGCATTGGACCCATGGCCCCACAGGTTGTGGCAAGGACTTCAGGGTATGGATAGGGCTGAAGGCTTAAGTGGGATCTGCCTTTTGTTGTGACTTGGCCAGTGCTACAATGTTGCTCTCTACTGCGCCTTCTTCTGAGACTGTTTCCACATCTGTGAAATGGCCACCTGGAGAATGTGTGTGGGATTACAACCAGGTGGACCTGGTGGGTACAAATGGGACCTGGAGCATGTGGGCTATGATCTTAGACCTAGAGATGGATCCTTGGGGCCCAAGTCTACCTTGTCCACAGGTCATCGACTGGAGGATAACCCTGGGGTGCGGCGACACTTGGTGAAGAAACCATCCCGGATACAGGGTGGGAGAGGCAGCCCCAGTGGCCTGGCACCCATCTTGCGCAGGAAGAAGAAGAAGAAGAAGCTGGATCGGAGGCCTCATGAGGTATAGTAGCCCCAGGGTGTCTGCTTTTGGGATCCAGTTTTTCCCCTTTGTGACAGTCCCAACTCTGACAGCCTTGAGGCCTCATCTTGATACCTATTGCAGGTGTTCGTGGAGCTGAATGAGCTGATGTTGGACCGGAGCCAGGAGCCACACTGGCGGGAGACAGCACGCTGGATCAAGTTCGAGGAGGATGTGGAGGAGGAGACAGAGCGCTGGGGAAAGCCTCACGTTGCTTCGCTCTCCTTCCGTAGTCTGCTGGAACTTAGGAGGACCATTGCCCAGGGTAGGGCTCCTTGGGCTGGCAACTTCTCCCTACCATTAGTGTTGGACTGCCCAGTGAGTTGAGACCACTCTGGGAATTCTGGGCAGGACTATGCATTGCACCTGGGCTTAATGGACCTTCTAGCCGTCGGCACTCTTAGGCCATGACTCACTCCCATTGCTTGGCCCCCACTGTCGTATGCGTCCCCAGATGCCTGTAAGATGTGTATCTGCTGTTAGTGCATTGGACCTCAGCTCAGTTTGCACATTTGCCTGCCTTTGGGGAGCAAGGCAGTGGGGGGGGAGGTAGGTCTCCCCTCTGGCCGGACAGCTCCTTCCCTCACTGTGTCCTAGGAGCGGCTCTCCTGGACCTGGAACAGACCACCCTGCCGGGTATCGCTCACCTTGTGGTGGAGACCATGATTGTATCTGACCAGATCCGGCCTGAGGACAGGGCCAGCGTTCTGAGGACTCTACTCCTGAAACACAGGTGTGAGGGACTGGCTGGGGAAGAGGGCTCTGTTTGCTTCAGCTGGCCTAGGGCCATTGTGTCTTCTGAGGTTGTGCCTGAGCTTGCGTTACTCAATGTGATGGGAGCTTATTCCCCTTCTGTCTTCTGACAGCCTTAACCAAGAAAAAGCTGTCACATTAAGAAGGGCTGTAGGCTGTGGCTCCTCACTTCTCAACTCCTTGTGATCTCAGTCTAACATAAGCCTCTCTGATGTACCTTGCCCCCTTCTTCAGCCATCCCAACGATGACAAGGACAGTGGCTTTTTCCCTCGAAATCCGTCAAGCTCCAGTGTGAACTCAGTCTTGGGGAATCACCACCCAACTCCTAGTCATGGCCCCGATGGTGCGGTCCCCACCATGGCTGATGACCAAGGAGAGCCAGCCCCGTTGTGGCCACATGACCCTGATGCTAAGGAGGTTAGTGTACCTTGCCTGGCCTGGGCCTGGGAACTTAGAAGATGCCCAGTTTAGTTGAGATCCGGAAGGCTGGATATCTGGCACCGTGACGAGCATGCTGTGGGTCTGTGGGTGGCGCACATGAGGGCTCCCTGTGCTGACGATACAGGGTTTTGCTGTGGTGATGTGCCTGACCCATCGGAGCCATTCCGCTGATAAGGCTGAGGTGGGGTAGGGCATAGAGGAGGGGGCAGGGTCCTCCTGAGAGAGGAAGCAGGGCTGGGACGAGGGCTGGGAGGGCCTGCTGTGGCGTCTAGGCTGGGTCCCAGCCCTATTCCAGTTCTGCGTCCTCAGAAGCCCCTGCACATGCCTGGGGGAGACGGTCACCGAGGGAAAAGCCTGAAACTGCTGGAGAAGATCCCCGAGGACGCCGAGGCCACCGTCGTGCTTGTGGGTGAGGAGGGCCGGGTGCTGGAGGCAGGGCATGCTGAATGTCCTCTGTTCTGGTCTGTGCCCCGGGCCTCTAGAGGAGGCTACTGAGTCCTATCTTCTCCATTCCCAGTTTCCTGCCGTCTTAGACTATGGGTAGTTTAATATATAGATAGCACCATTGTAAGAACTAGGGGGGAAAGCAATCCTTATGAGACACCCTTGCTTTTCACCTCTTGGTGACTGTTATGTGACTATATACACGCAAGCGAACAGGGTACTTGAGGTCCGAGGTTCCTTTCGCAGCGTCCAACGGCTCCACTGTACAGAAGAACCCAGCTCTCCCTCCCAGAGCCTGCTTCGACTGTCCGCCTGTCTGTCCATCACGGGTTTTGTCTTCCTCAGGCTGCGTGCCTTTCCTGGAGCAGCCGGCGGCAGCTTTCGTGCGGCTCAGCGAGGCTGTTCTCTTGGAGTCTGTGCTGGAGGTCCCCGTGCCTGTTCGCTTCCTCTTTGTGATGCTGGGGCCCAGCCATACCAGCACTGACTATCACGAACTAGGGCGCTCCATTGCGACACTCATGTCTGACAAGGTTGGTCCTGTGACCTGGGATGGCTTCTTTAGGCCTGTCTCCTGGGTCCTGCTTGTCCCCTAGCTGTCTGTCTCGGGAGTGGAGTTGGCAAGCTGTTAGCTCAGGGTAGAAAACAGAAACCTAGGCTGTGCACAGTAGTAGAGTCCCAAACACAGTGTCTTGGATGTAGTAGGAAATGTGGACTGTCCCTCTGTCCTGGGTTGATGCTGCTGACTATGGCTGGCTTTCGTCTCCTAGCTTTGTTCTGCCTAGTCAGAGATGTTCTGAAATCCTTTCCTAGACTGGCCTGGTGCCTATGGCCATCTGCCTTCTCTATTCCATCTCTATGATCTAATATGGCCTTTCTGAAGTCTCCTTCCTGGGCTCTCTTGGCCCATCCTTGAGAGCCATCCCCTCTCCCCAGCTCTTTCACGAGGCTGCCTATCAGGCAGATGACCGGCAGGACCTTTTGGGTGCCATCAGCGAGTTTTTGGACGGCAGCATTGTGATTCCCCCGTCGGAGGTGGAGGGCCGAGACCTACTACGTTCGGTGGCGGCCTTCCAGCGAGAGCTGCTGAGGAAGCGGCGGGAGCGGGAACAGACCAAGGTGGAGATGACCACCCGGGGGGGCTACGTGGCCCCTGGAAAAGGTCAGACCCCAGCCCACTCCTGATTCTCTGAGTCCTGTGCGCTTTTACCATCACTGCCCCTAGTGCTGTGGGGGACGCAGCCAGGGCCTCCAGACAGGATGGAGTGGCCTGAGTTTCATCAGAACCTTCCCCGTTTCCACAGAGCTGTCTTTGGAGATGGGGGGCTCCGAGGCAACCTCTGAAGACGATCCCCTGCAGCGGACAGGCTCAGTGTTTGGGGGGCTAGTGCGGGATGTGAAGCGCCGGTACCCGCACTACCCCAGTGACCTGCGGGATGCACTGCACTCCCAGTGCGTGGCCGCTGTGCTCTTTATCTATTTCGCGGCCCTCAGCCCTGCTATCACCTTTGGGGGGCTGCTAGGTGAGGCTCTCGGGGGTCACTGTGTGTGTGTGTGTGGGTCAGATGTCACTCATAGGGGTCTCTGCTTCACATCACTTAGAGGGTCGATGGACAGCGGGGGATAGGAGAGCTGCAACCCGCTTAGGGAGCTATAGGGCCAGAGGACTCCAGTGATCCATTTGAGGGTGCGGGGTTTAAAATGAGGGTGTAAAGGCAGGATCCCCATCGTTTCCTTAGGAATTCAAGTCAGGTCTTGTCTGATGTGCTGGGAGCTGCTCTGCTCTTGGAGAGCCAGATGAGGAAGGGGCAGAACAGGAAAAGCCAGGCTATGGCTCTCTTATCAACCCCTTTCCATCCCAGGAGAGAAGACAGAGGGGCTGATGGGCGTGTCAGAGCTGATTGTGTCCACAGCTGTGCTTGGGGTCCTCTTCTCTCTGCTGGGGGCCCAGCCGCTGCTCGTGGTGGGCTTCTCTGGGCCTCTGCTGGTCTTTGAAGAAGCTTTCTTCAAGGTAAAGCCTGTCCCCTACCCTGGGCACTGCCCCTCCTTCTTGCCCTTTGTCAGCCCCTTATCCAAGTGTCCAGGAGCTGGGTCTCTGTACCCTCCCTTCTTATCCTTGGAGTCTACCCCCGTTCATCCCACAGGTGCCAACCTCAGGGCGGACGGCCGACCGGTAGGTAACCAGCCTCCTTACTATCTCTAGTTCTGCCGAGCTCAGGACCTGGAGTACCTCACCGGTCGAGTGTGGGTGGGCCTCTGGCTGGTGATCTTCGTCTTGGCCCTGGTGGCTGCGGAGGGCAGCTTCCTTGTCCGCTACATCTCGCCATTTACCCAGGAGATCTTTGCTTTCCTCATCTCGCTAATTTTCATCTATGAGACGTTTCACAAGCTCTATAAGGTGTGGTAGTGTCCAAGATGGTGGGTAGGGGGAGGGTGGAGGTAGTGCCTGCCTGCCCTAAGGAGGCCTGGAGTTTACTGAGAGCAAGACATGACATGGCGAGAGGGGCTTCGTGTGTGCGTGTGTGCGTGTGTGCGTGTGTGTGTGTGTGTGTGTG
>NC_034594.1:54051923-54085003 GCF_900095145.1 Mus pahari
ATGTGTGTGTGCGTGTGTGTGCGTGTGTGTGTGCGTGCGTGCGCGTGCGTGTGCGTGTGCGTGTGCGTGTGTTGGGAGGTGGAGGTTAAGGGACGTCAGGGATCAGGGCTGGGTTTGTCTTCTGCCTGTGGAGAGTGAGGCATCCTCTTTCCTACACATAGGTGTTCACAGAGCATCCTTTGCTGCCATTCTACCCACCGGATGAGGCCCTGGAGACTGGCTTGGAACTGAATAGTAGTGCCCTGCCCCCCACAGAGGGACCACCAGGCCCGAGGAACCAACCCAACACAGCTCTGCTGTCCCTCATTCTCATGCTGGGGACGTTCCTCATTGCCTTCTTCCTGCGCAAGTTCAGGAACAGCCGCTTCCTGGGGGGCAAGGTACTCTGTCCCCCTTGACACCTGTCGTCCCTGCAAGGCTCAGGTCTTGAGAGAGTCTTCCTCCCTTCTTGGCCAATCTAATGGCCCAACAACCCCCCGACCCCCGAAGACAAGAGTGCTTCCCAGCTGCAGCTGGCACTCAGGAGCTGGCACCTTGAGGGACACACCTTAGAGTATTTCTGACCTTAGCTTGGTCCCAGAAAGGGTTGTGGGAGGGGGTGTCTCCTTCCCCTTAGCCTCTTGCTTCCAACCTGGCTGTCCTTGGCAGGCTCGGCGCATCATCGGGGATTTTGGCATTCCCATCTCCATCCTGGTGATGGTCCTTGTGGATTACTCTATCACAGACACCTACACACAGGTGAGTTTGCCTCATCCTCTGTGGCCACTTAAATTCCACTAGCCCCAGGATCTGGAGCTGGTAGCAACCCAGCTCTCTTAGTCAAGTGGCAAGATGTTGGGCCACACCAGAGGCTGCTGTGAAGTTTGGCCCAGGGGCTACCCAGGTTATCTTACTGTGTATGATCCCACGTGGAAGGAATTTGGAATAAATGTGAGCTGGTGTAGAGTGCCAGGTCTCTACAACAGCGGGTCTCCTGACAGCTCCGGGGCTGGGGGATGGCATCCCATTGCTGTGCCTTCTGCCAGCTCCTGGAATAGTGACTTTGGAGAATGAAAGTGAGTTTCAGCAGCTCCCCAGAGTTCTGGTAGGGACAGCTGCAATGTAAACCTCGTCTGTGGGCAGCCTCTGGCTCTGACCCATGTCTTCTTCCTGCCATGCAGAAGCTGACAGTGCCCACAGGGCTCTCAGTGACTTCCCCTCATAAGCGCACATGGTTCATCCCACCCTTGGGCAGTGCCCGCCCTTTCCCACCATGGATGATGGTGGCTGCTGCTGTCCCTGCGCTCTTGGTCCTCATCCTCATATTCATGGAGACACAGATCACTGCGTGAGAGGGCTGGAGAGGGAGGGGAGATGGACGGGTGGCTTGGCTTCGGGGTTAAGGCACAGGTACCTTATCTGTCTAATGATGCCTTGTGCTAGGCTGTGAGGAGTTTGTTGAGATCTGGCGTGAGGGAGGGGAGGAGGAGGAGGAGGAGGAGGAGGAGGAGGAGGAAGAGGAGGACAGGAGAAGAGGAGAGGAGAGGAGGAGGAGGGGGGGAAGGAGGAAGAGGGGGAGTTAGAGCAACAGGCTGGAACAAGTGTGGGCATGTGGGCACGGTTCTCCTATGGGGGAGGGTTTGACCTGGTGCTTCTCGCTATCACCTTGCTAGCACTTGCAAGTTCTCAGAATTCTGTCAGAGTGTTCTCTCACCCAGCGATGCTCACACATTTCTCATTTTGGTTAAACCAAAATAACACGGTCTGATCTGGCATCTGGCTTTTGTGGTGCTTTAAATGTTCGCAGCATGAAAATTTGGCTCAGGTTTACTGGAGTGTGAGAACTTTAATTTGGGAATGTGAAAGAGGAAGCTGGCAGGTCCCCCTCAAGCCTTGGGTGAACGGTGTGTGTGCGTGGTGTGTGTGCGCGTGGCAGGTCCGCCTGCTAGCTTGCTCCTTCTGCAATCCCCATAGGCTCATTGTCAGCCAGAAGGCCCGGAGGCTACTCAAGGGCTCCGGCTTCCATCTTGACCTGCTTTTGATTGGCTCTTTGGGCGGCCTCTGTGGCTTGTTCGGCTTGCCCTGGCTCACGGCTGCCACTGTGCGCTCTGTCACTCATGTCAACGCGTTGACGGTAATGCGGACTGCCATTGCGCCTGGTGACAAGCCCCAGATCCAGGAGGTGCGGGAGCAGCGGGTCACCGGGGTGCTCATTGCCAGCCTCGTGGGTGAGCACTGGAGTCTCCCCATAGACTTGCTTTCTTGGGCCCAATGGCTTGAGATTCTCATGCTTGGCCCACCCCCCAGGTCTCCAACCAGTCTCCTCACACTGGGGACTCTTCCCTGCTTCCCCTTCATCCTGATCCACCTGTATTGGGGAGGCCCAGATTGGTCAGATAAACAAATCCCTTACCAGGCCCTTGGTCTGGGCAGGGCAGGGGGCAGGGGTAGGCAGATCTGTGTCACCTCCCCCAGGCCTGTCTATCGTCATGGGAGCTGTGTTGCGCCGGATCCCATTGGCTGTGCTCTTCGGGATTTTCCTGTACATGGGTGTCACATCACTGTCTGGTATCCAATTGTCCCAACGTCTGCTGCTCATTTTCATGCCCGCAAAGCACCACCCTGAGCAGCCCTACGTGACCAAGGTCAGGACCAGATGCTTGGAGCTGGGGACTTGGTGGAGTTGATGGGAGAGGGTCTGGACTCCTCAGCTAGTGATGAGCAGAAGGAAGAAGATAAAGATAACTGGGACCCAGAGAGCCATGTTCCCCAAGGTGTGGGTGGGGCCCGAATGGGCATCGTGTAATGAGACTGAGCCTGTACCCCGTGTGGGTGGGGCCCGAGTGGCCATCGGGTAATGAGACTGAGCCCCGTACCCCAGGTGAAGACGTGGCGGATGCACCTGTTCACCTGCATCCAGCTGGGCTGCATCGCACTTCTCTGGGTGGTCAAATCAACGGCGGCCTCGCTGGCCTTTCCTTTCCTGCTCTTGCTCACGGTGCCTCTGAGGCGTTGCCTTTTGCCCCGGCTCTTCCAGGACAGGGAGCTACAGGCGGTAAGGGCTGATGGCTTGGGGCGGCTGGGGGTGTGTGTGGGAGGATTAAGGTGGTTGGGCACTGATTAGATACCTGGCTTCCTGCTGGCTTGTGTGAACTGGGGAAAGTTACTGAATCTCCGGAAGTGCTGTGTTCACTGGTAGAGTGGGCTTGTTGCGTCTGCCAAGAATTGGTGGGAGAGTTAACAACTATGAATCCAGGTAAAGCTGCTGATACGAGGCTTTAAGAAGAAGACAGGCCTGCTGTGGACAGTTGTGTTTGAGCAAAGCACGTGGCTGCAGGCTGTGTAAGGATAGCACAGACATCAGTCCTGGGCCCTGTTTCTGTTAGCTGTAGCAAAGGACATCTTTTTGTTCTTCTTAATTTTTTTTCATGTTCCCTCCCTCCTTCCCTCCCTCCCTCCCTCTTTCTTTCTTTCTTTCTTTCTTTCTTTCTTTCTTTCTTTCTTTCTTTCTTTCTTTCTTTCTTTCTTTCTTTCTTTCTTTCATTTTTGCTTGTTTTTGTTTTCCAAGACAGGGTTTTTCTGTGTAGCCCTGGCTGACCTGGAAGTCGGTTTGTAGACCAGGCTGGCTTCAAACTCACAGAGCTTTACCTGCCTCTGCCTTCCACGTGCTGGGATCAAAGACGTGCCCTACCACATCAGGCTTTTTAAAATGTACTTTATGTGTATGTGCTGAGGTTCTCTCTCTACCACGTGGGTCCTGGGGATTGAAGCTGGGTCATGAAGCTGGGTCATGAAGCTTGGTGGCAAGCACCTTTATCTGCTGAGTCATCTCACAGTCTGATTTTTGCAATTCTTTCACGCTCAGATATGGGGCACAGAGGCGCCCTGGTCCTAGGCATACACATCCCGAGTCGCTATTGCTATTGTACTAGTCCATGTGGGCAAACTGGGTGATCGGGAAATGAAGGTTTTGGGCAGGGAAGTACTTCAAGCTGGGGTCCTGGAGAGGGAGAAAGGGTGTTGAGAAGAGGATGTGAGGAACAGGAGACACGTTTGTCTGTCCCCCTGCCTTTCCCAACCCCGTGCTCTCTTCTGCAGCTGGACTCTGAAGATGCCGAGCCGAACTTTGATGAGGATGGTCAGGATGAGTACAACGAGCTGCACATGCCTGTGTGACCCGCAGGATGGCGCCCTTCCGAGACCCCACCTTGGCGACTCACAGACCCTAGGAACCCAGCACCAGGACCAGGCATTCCTCAGGACCCAGGGATGTGCCTGGAGTCACTGCCCATGCCAGGCCAGTGGCCCCTTGACTTTCACAGCCCAGACGGCACCGGCTTTGAAGTCATTACAACACACTCCGTGTCTTGTGTCTGCCTCATTTTCTTGGTGCCGCCTGGGGCTTGTCAGGCCACACTTACCTACCTGAAGTGTTACCAGGGCCATCCAAACTGGAAGAGATTTGAAGCAGGGGACAGAGAGGGCTTGAGGGGGAGGGGTAGTTCAAGACTACAGAAAATCCAAGTTGGGTCTTGCTGTCCCCTTCTTTAGCTCCCTTCCGTATAGCTGAAGAACAGGAGGTTCAAGGTCTACTGAGGGTCACATGCCCATTAATCTAGCCCTGGATTAGAAAGGAGGGGACAAGGAGGTGCTGCTTCCCTTTAGCCACCAGGGAAATCAGGGTGACTTCAGTCCTGTGGAGCTACAAAGCTGCACAGAAAATGCATCGGGGGAGCAGGGGTAGCGGCTCAGCCACCTAGACGCCAGGATGGCGCGGGATTGGGGGCCCGCTGGACCATTTTAGATCCTTCTGGCTTAAGCGGGAAGCGGTTCTAGGATTCCTGAAGCCACTCCTTGTGCAACAGTCTGTTTTGCCAGAAATAACCTGGGAGGCCTTGAGGGGTGTGGAAACAGGACCCGTTGCGTCACAGTTGCTAGGTAACCAGCTGCCTGGAGTCTGCCGGCCTTGTGTAGCCCTCTGGTGGTGGTTTTTGCGCACTGTAGGCTCTGTCGGCAGAGCAAGGGGAAGGCTGCCACCTGGCGGATCCGATTTAATCCCAGGTTTCATTTAAGCGGGTTCCAGAGGATTCTGTACTGGGCTATCATCAAGATTTAAGCATTTCATCCCAGCTGCCCACCCATCCTTGCTCTCTAATGCTGTCGTGCGTTTGATTGGCTCCCCTAGTCTATGTGAAGACAACAGTCTTGGTAGATGGACCACGTCAAGGTTGAATGTCAAAACACTCTGCCAGGGATCAAAACAAAGGGCAGATGCAAAGCCTAGATCACAGGCAGGTGTGGAGCAGGTCTCACATACACAGAGGGCCTGACCTTATCACAGGCTTGGCTGACAGGCTTCTGGGAGAGCCTGGAACCCTAACTGGGTATTGGCTGCTGGCTGGCTCTTCTGTTGTGGGGCTTCCTTTACAACTCCATGAAGGAGCCTGCTTTTCCTAGGATCCCTCTCCTGCAAGTGAGAAGAAGGGGGTCCACGTGGAGATCTTAGTCGGGGTTAGTAGCAGATGATGTCCAGTGAAGTGAGGTGACCCTCTGGCCTCAGAACAAAAGATGAGAACAATATGAAATTAGAGTCGGGTAGCCATGACTACCAATATGAAAAGGATAACACGAGCATACTGGAGCTGCAGGGGATGGGCTGAAGTTTAGGAGGAACCTCACAGAAGATGCAATTCTGGGGTGGGGCCCTGAGCAGGGCTTTCTCCACAGCCCTAAAAGTCACCAGGAAGGGTGCTGCTAGGGGGAGGAGTGGAGACTAGGTTGATTCTGTAAGAGACAGGATGTCGAGACCATGACATACATCCAGGCTCGGGCCTGGGTGACTAGACTGAATGTCATTAGAGGACATTTGGAATTTATCCCATGTTTCCACTGACCATTCTTTGACTGGGCCTTTGGCCATATCCTCTCAAGGGCCTGGGACCTTTGAGGACATTAAAAAAAAAAAAAAAAAAAAAGCATAGCAGGACATCCGTAGAGAGGTGTTCTGTCTCTATGACATGGCTTGAGGGGGGATGGGGTGGGTATTATAAGGCAGGTGTTCTGGAGTATGACCCTCCCAAAACAAAACCAAACAGCTGCCATGGTCAGGTGAGTTGTAGCTGCTTGCAAGAGACCATCAGGAGAGGCCTGTGGGCAGCTGACCTTTCCTCGGAACAGGGTTTGGCCAAGGTCATTAGAGACTGTAACCTCTTCTCAAAGCCATCTGTGTGCAGTTCTGTCTTGATTGCACTTAGTGTGTTCAGGGGGCACAACCTCAAGGTCTTGGGAGGCACTAGGCCTCTAGCAGGGAGAGTATGTGGGCTGGGAAAGGCTCACAGAAGGGTGCTTCGTTTATTTGCCTATGTATGGGGAGCCATCCATGCTGGGTTCCTTGCCAGCATGTACCCTGTGACCAATAAACTCACGCGGGTTCCCCAGAGTGAACTTTGTGGGATCCCACTTCAGTTTGTTGTTGGGACCTTGTAAGGTGAGGGTAGACTTTGTTTATGTCTCTTTGAGGAAGGGATTCTTCCAACAGGAGTTGAGGAAGGGGGTGAAGGTCATGGTCTTTAAACACCCAGCCCAGCTTCCTTGGAAAAGGCTTGAGGAGTAGGCATGCGTGACGTGTTGGGGTCAGGGTTGGGGGGTTCCAATCTATACTCTTTCCTTTTGTAACTTCCAGAGTCAGATTATGGGCAAGAGTCACACCTTGACCAAGTGCCCAGGGTTTTCATTATCCTTGGACAAGTTCAAGCCCATTTCCAGTCTAGAGTTCTAACTCTTTCTACAAAGAAGGTGGCTGCCCCTGCCCTCCTGCTGAGGATTCAGCTCACTTAGGACAGCTGAGGACCCTGTGACAGCCTCTGACTGTCGGAGCAGTGGACCATCTGCTCATATTGCCCTACACACCTCCTTTAGGGTGCAGAAGCTGGCAATAATGTGTACCATTTGGCAGGCCAGGTGACATCTCTTCTTGTATCATATCAGGTGACTCAAATAATCACCATGGCTGTTGACACTTGGCACTCTCAAAGGGAATTCTAAGCAGCAACAGGGAGACAAAGCTAAACTCAAGGGCATCTGTACTAAACACAGCCTGCTGCTCTGCTCTCAATGAAGCCATTGCTGAGAACCAGCAAAAACAGGTTTTGGCAGTGCCCACCAGTGGCCTGAATCCAAGGTGGCAAATTAGAAAATGCAGAGTGAGGAATTTGGTTTCCAGATAAATTATTCAATCATTTGAATTTGATCCATTGCATGTCTCATCCATTGTGTGTGTGTGGGGAAGCACAGGCTCCAATATTCATAGGATTTATGTTCTATGAGGAAGATTGACTGTTTAAGTGGGCTGCTGGGATTATTTTCAATTTTCTAGGAACTGTTTCTTAATATCGAATGATGCTTTATCAAGTGCTAATGGAGCAGACAGTCACTGGGATGGTCTCTGGGTGGCAGATGAATCAGTGTTTGTAGGTGATGGGAAAGCATTGCCCAGAGTTCGTCCATATCCAGGGTCCCAGGAGAGAAGTGGAGGTAGGGCATAGCTTGGGGGCAAGGTACAGTGGAGCATGGAGCTGGTGCAAAGAGAGGAGGGAAGGGGGTTCTGAAAAGGCTTGCCTCTGAATCAGGCTTGCTTTTAGAGTGGCTTGGTGTCTCCTCGAATGCCACCAGACCCACCCTATACCCATTGCTTGTGCTTTCTGTGAGATAGGCAGAGACTAAGCCTAAATTGTGGAGGGAGGGATGCACAAATGTCAGAGTAGGAAGGACCACATGGTTCTAAACTCTGTCTCCTTTAGGATCCAGCATTGCCACACGTGACACCAATAGACCCTCCAAAGAATTCTCATATTTGTTTCTATTAAAGCTGACATTTCACTGTGGCTGATAGAAATAATGCACCAGAGCCCAGAAAGGCAGTGCAGGTTTTCTTCTGAGTCAGTTTGTAGAATTTTAATCTAGTCACACGGCTGCTCTGGCTGGAACACAGACATACCCTCAGGTCACACCTTTAATCCCAAACAGTGCAGCTAAGATTAGTTTCTGTAAGGAATCAGCCATGTTCGAAGGTGACAGCTAATTGAGGGGCAGACAAAGTGACGAATCAGAGAAAGATTTGACAGAATGAGTCAGAGATAGCATATACCCAACTCTCACAGGAACAGCACAGGAAAGAGGAGCTATTTAAGAGCAGTGCAGGGAGAGAGGAGTGAGTTGGAAGTCAGTCAGTCAGATGGGTTCATTCAGTTGGGAGTGAGCGCAGAGCAGTGGAGTTGAGTTCATTCACGAGTTCATGCAGTTCAGTGCAAGTCAGCAGAGGCAGTTGAAGCCAGACAATAAGAAGGAGCCAGAAGATTAGAACAGATTGCTAGAGTTAGTTTGAGGCCAAGCAGACCAATTCAGTCAGAAGCTTCGAGAAGCCAGGTTGAATCAGTCAGCTTGGAGAGGAGTTTGAGAAACGATGAGAACAGTAAGCCTCCGAGATGGCCATTAGAGCAGGAGAATAAAAGTAGTAACAGTTGGAGAAAGAGATGTTAACAATCTGACATTGGCAGGGATAAAGAGAAAGTACCACCATGTTTTCTAGGAGCTGCAGGAGATGAGAAGGGCAGGAAGTCAGGATGGCCAGAGGTGGTGCTAGGCGCTCTCTCCTTCCCTCCAGCCTTCTCAGGTAGTTTCTCAGTATGTCATAGGGTCCCTCCGCATCTCAGTCATCCAAGGAATGTAATAAAGTCTTTAACTCTTGCTGGCTGTGGTGGTGCACATCTGTCATCCAGCATTTGGAAGCCTGCAGCAGTGTTTGAGGCCATACAGTGAGAATCTGTCTCACGAGTCATGCAAAGGAAATGACGAGGCCCAGGAATCTGTCTTGATGAGTTTTGAAGCCCAGACCCAGGTACTCTCATCCTGTGGATCTTTGGAGTACACTTTACAGGCCAGACAGGGGCTTTCTGCCTTCCAGCTTCCTCTCACAGTGGTTCTATGTTCATTATTTAGAAGGAATTGGGCTCCAGGAGTCTCTACCTACCTGTGGAGTCCTTCTGTTTGGGATCAGGAATCTACTCACAGGCAGGAGTTGTTAGTGAGTAGGTAGCAGATTCCTGCTTCCCTGAGCCTTCCAGGTAGATGCCCTGCAGACTGCAGTGGTACAGGTGGAAGGTGAGCTGGCCAGCTGTGCCGTCCTCGTGAGCTGAGACAGTTCACCATGAAGACTGCTGCATCTTCACATTCTAGGTAGCCGAGGGAGATTGCTCAGCTTTCCAAGTGTTGGGTAGAAGGAAGCAAGTGGGTGAGCGTTTAGGAAGAACAGACTTCTGGGAAAATTGTCTCCCAGGGAACTCTAGCCTAGACTAAAGCTTAGAGTGGCTAATTAAGAGCAGTGGTGCATTTTATTTTATTTTAGTGTGTGTATGTGCTCACATGTATGTATGTGTGCGTGTGTGTGTGTGTGTGTGTGTGTGTGTGGTGGCAGGAGAGAAAGAGATAGACTTGCTATGTAGCTCTGACTGGCTTGGCACCCTCTATGTAGCTTTGACTTTTCTCCTGCCCGACGTTCCTGTGTGCTAAGATTATATGCGTGAGCCACTACAACTGGGACAGACATTAAATCTTGTTGTTCTTTTGAGACATCGTCTCTCTATGTAGCCATGGCTGTCTCACTCTGTAGACCAGAACCTACTGACATCTGCTTACTTTGGTTTCTTAAACTGGGATTAAAGGCATTAAAGGATTAATACCACCACACTCTGCCATAAATTTTTTAAATTAAAAATTCTATTGTGTGTATGAGCGTATTTCTCTCTCTCTCTCTCTCTCTCTCTCTCTCTCTCTCTCTCTCTCTCTCTCTCTGTGTGTGTGTGTGTGTGTATGGAAGTTAGAGAATAACTTGAGGGGGTTGATTCTATCATATCAAACACGTGGGTCCAGGAATCAAATTCAGATCATGAGGTTTGGCAGCAAGTTTATCTGTTGAGCCATCCTGTTGGCCTGTGAACATTTTAAAATGATTACCTCGTGTCAAAGCAAATATTCACAGCCCTTGGCTCTTTCCATTTTTCGAGGTCAGGCATTGTTTCCCCTAGTGGAGGAGGGCACAGGTAGTGGTGCTCACGATGGCTTGACGTTGTATTTGGAGAGTCTGCCAATTTGTGGTTAGGTGTCTTTACATGTAGAGAAAAACCGACGGAGCACAGCAGCTCTGTGATTCTGCAGCTACAGGGTAAAGCTGAAGTAAATTTATAAGGCAAAAATAAAGGGAGTTGGTGAAGAGAGAGAACTGGACATTTAGCAGGTGCATATGACACAAAGCATGACGATCATTATGACAGAGGTGTCAGAAATGGTTTTTCAGGTCAGGGGTTTACTCTGTATGTGCATTGGAATCACTTAGATAGTTTTAACAAACATTAATATCTGCACTTTACAGGCTGTGTGTGTGTGTGTGTGTGTGTGTGTGTGTGTGTGTCTGTTAGTAGTGATGGAACTCAGGGCTCATATATACTAGATGAACTGTGTTTCTCAACTCTCTCACTTTAGCCTTTTCAAAAACATACCTCTCTCAATCTCGGAGAGTCTAATATGAAGTCAGAACTGACAGCTCCATCCTAAGCTTGCATTTTTTCCTATGAATCATTTTAGACCGCGTTTCCATAACAGTTTAAAGTAATCTCTTATTACTGCTTCTCCTTGCTACCGGAATGCAAATGCGCAGTTTGCATATTTATTTTCGAATGCTGCAAGGCAGGAAACCAAGCCTATTTTTATTCTTCCGTTTACCAGGTGACAGAGAGCCACATGTGACAATTTGCATTGCTAGGGTTGTGATCTGGGAGCATCCTTTGCTGGTTTTGCTGTCACGGAGGGCATTGTGACTGAGTGGCCAGACCATCAGGACTAGAAGCTAGAAGTCTTGACTCCAGTTGGCAGCTTGGGCTATGCTGTCACTTCCTTCTGGGAGATGTAGAATTTGGCTGCAGTGTCTCTTGCAAGGACCCTGTTCTCCCAAATGACCTTGACCACTGCAATGCTTAGGAGAGGTAGGAAAGAGGCTGCCCTAGGGAGTCAATAGCGTTAGGAATTTCTTCCTAAAGCTCCTTCAGATTGAGCAGACTCTGGGGAAGCTTTCTTTGATAGGTCTGAGAAAATCAGGAATTCTAGAGCCAAAGAAGATAAGATAGGAAAAGGATGTGGGGCCAGCCATGACCTTGGAGAACCACCTTGGATCTTAGACTTAGCTGTAAGAGATGATCAGAATTCAACTAGATATTTTGATATAAAACTACCAATGGAGAGTTTTAACGTCCAGAGTTGTATGTTTTTATAGGTAGCATATAGAGATGACAAAAAAATCAAAACAAAAGACCCCAAAGGGAGAGGTATATGAAAAGAACTAGAGATTCTTTTGTATGTGCCTATGGTATGTAGGCCTATGTATATGTTCATGTGTGTATGGGTATTTGTGCATGTGGAAGTCAGAGGTCAAAGTTGAGTGCCTTTTAAAAATCACTCTCTATTCTATTTTTGGAGCTAGATCTCTGGCTGAATCTGGAGTAGCCGTCACTGGTCTGGCTAGATTCACCAGGCAGCAAACGCTACTCTTGTCTCTGATTTCCGGACCCAGGGATTCTTGGGCTGCTGGCTTTTTCACAGGGCACTGCCCATCCGATCTCAATGTCAGTACTTTATCAACTAAACAGTCTCACCAGCCCAAGGACAAAAGGTTCTTTTTATTTTATTTAATGTGTATGAGTACACTGTTTCTGTCTTCAGACACACCCAAAGAGGGCATCAGATCCCATTACAGATGGTTGTGAGCCACCATGTGGTTGCTGGGAATTGAACTCAGGACCTCTGGAAAAGCAGTCAGTGCTCTTAACCGCTGAGCCATTTCTCCAACCCTAAAAGATTCTTTAGACATAAATGAACAAATACATAGTTCTATGCTTTCAAGGTTAAATAAACACCAAATTAGGTGTAATACCTGGGTGGATATTGTGGACTGGCTTGGTAACCTAAGGGGATGAGCGTTGCTCAGCAACCTGCGTCTTTAAATCAGAAATCGACTCAAACTAGGGCTCGATGAGTCAGAATTCCACTTAGCTTGTTAGCTCGCTAGCATCCTCAGTTAGCCGAGAGAGGAAGGCACCATCTTCTCCATGGTAGACATTTTAGTAGCCTTGGAAGTAATTACAATTAAGGCTGCTAATGTTCAAGGGAATAAAAAACTATTGTTTTAATCTCTTCAAAATAAACAATTGAAAAAAAATAAACAATTGGTGCATATGTAATAGCTTACAGATATAATAGCTTACCTCACAACTTGAAAAAGACTTTGGCCTGTTACAATAACACACCACACTTAGCATTCTACTGTGACATTTGTACTCTTCTTGCTACATGAGATTCTTTTCAAGTTGAAATCTAAGATTATATCAACTTTGTAGCACTTCACAGAATTTAAGTTTCACTGTTTTATATATATATTCTTTGTATTTTCCATTTATTAAGTCTATTTGAAAAATCGCTTTTGTACCTTGGGAAGTTTGTCAGTCAGGTGAAGTTCCTAAAATGAAATCAAATTCATTATATGTCACTGATTCTTGACCTTTTAGTTGCGATCAAGCATAGTATCAAATATATAAAATTTATAAACACTACTTATGTTAAAGAGGTTTAATTAAGTATATAAATGGGACAAAACATTAATCAAATGACTTATCAAAATGCTTGTTAATATTTGTTAGCATTGTAAATAGGACAATAAGCTGGGCAGTGGTGGTATGTACATGCCTTTAATCCCAGCATTCAGGAGTCAAAGGCAGGCAGATCTCTGAGTTCAAGGCCAGCCTGGTCTACAAAGTGAGTTCCAGGACAGCCAGGGCTACACAGAGAAACCCTGTCTCAAAAATAAATAAAAATAAATAGGACAATAAGATTCCTCATTTGCTTTAAGCTCAAGGAAGGGCTATAAATGGCTAAATCTATAAACTAATTCTCACTATTAATTCTCACTTTTTGGCTTTTGGCTTGGAGGAGGCTATGGTGCAACTTTCTTTGGTTATCCTAAATCCATATTTATCTGCCACCAGCTGCCTCCACCATGCCGCTCAAGTTCTACCCCAACAAGATCAAAGTCCTGTACTTGAGGTGCATTGGAGGCTAGGTCAGTGCCACAATCACCTTGACCCCAAGATTGGTCCTCTGGGTCTGTCTCCAAAAACAGTTGGTGGTGATGTTGCCATGGTAACTGGTGATTGGAAAAGTCTCAGGATTGCAGTGAAACTGATCATCCAGAACAGACAGGCCCAGACTGAGGTGGTACCCTCTGCCCTGATCATCAGAGCCGTCAAGGAACCAGCAAGAGACAGAAAGAAGCAGAGGAACACTAAACACAGTGGGAATGTCACTTTTGATGAGACTGTAAACACTGCCCACCAGATGTGATGCCCATGTTTGGGCAGCACACTTTCAGGAACTACTAAGGAGACCCTGGGTACTGCACAGTCTGTGGGCTGCAATGTGGATGGCTGCCACCCTCATGACATCATAGATGACATCAACAGTGGTCCCGTGGCATGCTCAGCTAATTTAGAAGCAAGAAACTATTCAATAAAGGAATATTTGATAAAATAACTATTAGTTCTCAAGACCCAAATAAGTTGGGTTTCAAAAATCACTAATTGGACTGTTTTCTCTCTCTTTCAATTTTTCTTTTCTTTTTAAGATTATAACATAATTACATCATTTCCCCCTTCCCTGTACCTCTCTAAACCCTTCCCTATACCTCTCCTTGCTCTCTTTCAAGTCATGGCCTCTTTTTCATTAATTGCTGTTACATGCACATATATGTATGTGTATATACACATAGATTCCTTAGTATAACCTGCTCAGTCTATATAATGCTACTTGCCTGTATGTTTTTAGGGCTAACTCTTTGGTATTAGATAAGCAATTGGTTTGGTATTCCCTGACTAAGTCTATTTCTCTTGCATTAAGCACTTCTTAGTTGCTTGAGATAATTGTCATCCTCTGCTCTATCCCATCATCCCATACTCCTGAGTTTGCTGAGTTTGTGTGTGTGTGTGTGTGTGTGTGTGTGTGTGTGTGTGTGTTTGGTATGTGTCTTAGTTAGGGTTTTACTGCTGTGAGCAGACACCATAACCAAGGCAAGTCTTATAAAGGACAACATTTAATTGGGATGTCTTACAGTTTCAGAGGTTCAGTTCATTATCATCAAAGGGGAAGCAGGCAGCATCCAGGCAGGCATGATGCAGGAGGAGCTGAGAGCTCTACATCTTCATCTGAAGGCTGCTAGTGGAAGACTGACTTCCAGGCAGCTAGAGTGAGGGTCTTAAAGCCCACACCCACAGTGACACACCTACTCCAACAAGGCCACACCTCCAAATAGTGCCACTCCCTGGGCCAAGCATATTCAAACCATGACAGTATGTCTATTGGTGTCTTCCTTGTTCATCTCATGCTTTGGCAGGCATGTTGGAGAGACTTTATGGGTGTAGAAGTGTTTTTTTCCTATGTTCCAAAGCCAGCCTTAAGGGACATAAAAACTTTTCCTTTAATGGGCAATAATTCATTACTGTAAGAGTGTTTGGAGAATGGGAAAGTAAAGAAGGAAAACATGGGTCCCAGGGTTATGAGATTGCTTTGTTTCCAAGTTTGAGCTACTTAGGGAGCTCACCTCACAAGAAGAGACTTCAACTTCCTTCCCTCTTTTATTTAGTGGTGGAGGTGGACTCAGAGAAGTTTTGACAACTGAGAAAGCTAGTTAAGGTTTTGGGCCGGGTCTTATCTTTCTCTGCTGCTACAATAAAATATTGTAGGCTAAGAAATTCATGGTATAGGAATTATTTCTTAGGTCCTGGTGGCTAGGAAGTTTAATTCAGCAGATTCAGTGTTTGGTGCTGGGTTGTGTCTTTCCAAGATGGCACCTGTTCCTGCTTCCTCACACGGTAAAAAGGGGAGAGGAGGGATAGAAGGCTTCCTCTGGTACAGAGATACTGATTTCATACATGAAGTCAGTATTATTATCATGCACTCACCTGACCAGCAAATCTCTCTCTCTCTCTCTCTCTCTCTCTCTCTCTCTCTCTCTCTTTTAAAGATTTATTTATTTATTATATGTAAGTACACTGTAGCTGTCTTCAGACACACCAGAAGAGGGCATCAGATCTCATTACGGATGGTTGTGAGCCACCATGTGGTTGCTGGGATTTGAACTCAGGACCTTCAGAAGAGCAGTCAGTGCTCTTAACCACTGAGCCATCTCTCCAGCCCCCCAGCTCATCTCTTAATACTATACACAGGGCTTCTCTCCAACATGAATTTTGTCAAAACACCTCTGTTCTGTGGGTTCTGAGGAGCGCCCCTCAGCAAAGCCCTTAGAGGTTGCTTTCTGCTTTGCTCTCTGCCCTGCCTATTCATCCAGTCATTTCCCCTGGGCGAGAGTAGGGTCCTTCTGTGGGAGATACTGAGACTCTCCTTCTTCAGGAGGTTCTGTAGCCGAGAGGCAGAGGAAACGTGCGCCAGTTCACATTCTTTGCACTCAGCAGCATCAGGCTCCAGCTGACTTAATCAGAAACAGGACCTTGGGAAGGGATTCCGAGAACTCCTGTGCCGTAGAGGAAGGGGCTCCGACTCAGACTCAGCTGGTCAGAACCACGGTCAAGTCCACAACCCAGACACTGTCCGATGAGACCGCTGCCGCTGAACTCAGGGTGCCACAGTCCAGCCCCTGAGAAGGGTGCGCGTAACCTTTGCCAGTCTGTCTCTGGAACGGCTGCTCCACCATCCGACCTCTATTGTTAGCTCCTGGAGCATGGCCTCTGGTGAAAGTGCCTGGCAGGACATGGTCAGATTAGGTGTCCGCTGGGAAGGCTGGAAAGAGAGCGGCTTAGCTTCTGTGGTGGGCAGTGAGGCTGACTCTGAAATTCATAGTGTTAAACTGGAGCCAGCTTACAAGGGCTCCTGTCAGAATCGCGGGGATCTGTGAACAGATAGTTCAACTCGGCTACCAACAAGTCAAGTGCAGCTCTGTAAATAAGTTATCTTGCAAAGTACAGCTAAGCTCTCTTTTCTCTTGTGTGTAAAAGAAACAGAATTCTAAAGGGAGACAAGAGAACACAGACTAGCTTACCCGAGGGACAGGTTCCCAAGACTCAGGGGACAGTGCTTGGGTCCATTCTCTTTTTGATTCATATTTCCTAGCATTGGAGCTGAAGAAGCTGAAGAAATAATGACAAACACAGATGGAATCCTCAAAAAGAAAACCAATGACCCACCTCAAAATCCAGACTAGACCCAAGAAAACAAAATACTCCAAGTGTGTCTGTTTTCTCTATCTGAAGGAAAAGGTAACTTACAGCAAAGCAGAAAACATAAAGGGGACAACTCCAAATATCATAAAAATAAATAATTAAATGGGGTTCAACCAAGGTTGAGGTGTATGCTTAGACTTCCAACTCAGAGGGACTGAGACAGGGCACCTCATTACTCCTGTTAAAGCAGTGTCACAGAGGCCAAGTGGGCTGCCCCAGTTTCCAGCTCCCTATAACCCCCAGCAACAATGAGGCATCCTTCCCCCATGCCCTCTGGATGGCGTTGAGAGGCCTGATGGACTTTCCAAGAGGCAGAGTGTGTTATGTGTCTACATAGTGATTTCAAGGCTTCTCTACAAACAAACAAATGAAGAAGAGGAAGAAGCCATTGAAGCCGCCAAGTTGAAGAAAGCAATCAAAAAGGATGTGAATGAATGAGGAGACATACCTTGTTTATGGGCAGAAAGTTCAGTACCATAAAGGAATCAGTTTTTAAAAACATATAGGTTCAACACAATTTTTATCAAATGCTAATTTTTTTGTAGATACAGATAACACCATTTTATAATTCATATAGTAAAACATAGGAATCACAGTAGTCAGGACAATATGAAAAGAGAAAATAACGGCTGACTTCATCTACCTGAGTCCAAGAATTACTACGTAGCTTCAGTAATCAAAGAGAGACAGACACATGGATTAATGGAGCAAAAACGGATGACCTATATACATCGATCTGCGGACACATGCCTAACTTTTGGCAAAAGGTACAAAAATAACTTAAGGGATAAAAGACAGTTTTGTCAATAATAAACGACACAGTGATAGACCTTCCATAGGAAAACAAAATAAATAAAATCCTGGTATAAATCTCACATTGTAGAAATAAACTAAATAAAAATGAGTCACAGGCTTAAATGTAAAACTTTTTAAAATTGCTTTTTTTTTTAGTGATTTTGTTTATGTTTGCACATGTACCTGTGTGAGTGTTTGTGCGTGTAAGATATGTGAGAAAGGGTACCTGTGTCTGTGAGCATACAGAGGCCGGAAGAAGGCATCGGATCCCTTGGAGCTGCAGGCCTTTGAAGGATGCTGGGCTTGATATGTGGGTGCTGGGATCTGAACTCTGATTCTTGCTATTGTTCAGCCAGCACTTTTAACCACTGAGCGATCTCCCCAGCCATATTAAAGAATCGATTGGATTCTTCATGTCTAGACTAGGCAAAGAGCTCTTAGATCTGGCAGTGAAGACTGCTGACCTGGAGCTTATAAAAGCTTAAACATTTTACTCTGCAAAAGAATTTGCTAAGTGAAGCCAGGTGTGGTGGTGCGTGCCTTTCATCCCAGCACTTGGGAGATAGGGGCAGGTAGGTCTCTGTGAGTCTGAAGCCAGTCTGGTCTACACAGTGAGTTCCAGACCAGTCAGTCAGGGCTACATAATGAGATCCTATTTCAAAAATGTCTCCTCCATATCCATCCCCTATTGTTGATCCCGCCCCCCCCATACACACTCTATAGATAAACCATATACTGTAACTTGTGCTGTGTACATCAGAAGGTCATTCTCTTTCATTGCTCACTTGTCCTCCAGTTTGTCCCTCACTGGAGGACAAAGAAGCTTCCTCCATTGATCCTATTCCAAGTAGAGCACCCATGGGCCATTGCTCACCATGCTTTATGTGAAGCCGCATCTTCGTTTTCTTTGGGGTATGAGTCCGAGTGTTTTATTGGTAGCTCAAATGCTAGTTGGACATTCAGGTGTCCAAGAGGGTGACATCACATTGGCAGCTACCCATCTCCTTAATGGAAATGAGCAGACAATGCGCACAGATGGTGTCCCTTCTCACTCCATAACAGGCTGCTCTGTGTCTGCCACCATACCACTGTCTGCAACCTAGGAGGGTTCTACAAGCATAAGAAGTGCATCTAGGTACAGACTGACCCTGGCTGCTTCCCAAATAATGAATGTTTACTAAAAAGTGGGGAAGGTCTCAGATCATCAAGAGGAGACAGAACCTGGGCTCTCCCTCAGGCTTTCCTCCCTGTGTTTTATTTTATTCAAGGGGCCTGAAGCCTGTGGTTGAGGTGGAGTAGAGGGTGGATCTGGGGCACTGGGTGTCTGTAATCTCATCTTTAGAATTTTTGGTAAAGGAATGGGATGATGGTGTCTTAATTAGGGTTTTACTGCTATGAGCAGACACCATGACCAAGGCAAGTCTTATAAAGGACAACTTTTAATTGGGGCTGGCTTACAGGTTCAGTCCATTATCACCCAGGTGGGAGCATGGCAGCGTCCAGGCAGGCATGGTGCAGGAGGAGCTGAGAGCTCTACATCTTCATCTGAAGGCAGCTAGTGGAAGATTGACTTCCAGGCAGCTAGGATGAGGGTGTGGGATAGCACATACCCACAATGACACACCCACTCCAACAGAGCCACACCTTCTAATCCTGCCACTCCCTGGGCCAAGCATATACAAACCATCACAGTGAGGCTACAAAAATATGGAGGCTTATGGATGCTCGGCTGTTTGACCTTTCTCCCTTAGTCAATGTCCTTTGTATTCCCCCTGTCCATTTGAAATCTGGTCCTTTCCTTAGTACTTTGATCTAGAGGCCAAAGGCTGGGAATGCATCAGAGATAATGGGTACACGAACACGGGACATATGGAGTCTTTACCGACAGAGCTGCCAAATTGGTCCTGGCTGCATTCATAGTCCCTGCCACAGAGAGAGAGAGAGAGCTTCTGAGGGCAGAGTGGATCTGATACAGAGGTGAGATACGGGGCTCGAGAGATACACTTGGTTGAACTGAGTCATTGGGAAGTCCCTAGTTCCTGGTCCCTCATATCTAAATTCCAGCTCATTCTTTCTTGTCTCTCTTGCCTGTCCTTCCCAGCCATATTCTATTTTTGGCCCGCACAAACTATAGTTGAGTTTTTTTTTTCCTCTTGGCACATGCAGCTTTCAGAATTCCAGATAAACTCTAGAAAGAGCTCTCCTTGCTCTTGACAGCACCTCTTCCCTCCTGTGGCTTCTCTCTACCGGAAAACTACACCTGCTGTCTCAAGCTGCCGGTCACATCCACACACCACAGGGCAGCCTTTGTCCCCCAGAGGACCAGCTAACTTCAAGACAAGCTCCAGGGGTCTCAGAGAGGCCCCTTTTCTCCTGAGATCTTTGGATGCTTCATTCAGTCACTGAGTTGAATCAGAGTCGCACTAACAGCATGAGCCTGCAGTTTATATCCTAAATGACACATTTGGACAGAAATTCAGAACTTTTTTTTTTCCCCCTTCAGTATAGAAAAACATTCTAAAAACCAAGCCAAATGTTTCTGAGAAACATTTTGTGGGGATAAACTGATCGGGTGCTAAGACACCTCCGTCTCGGGCTCCCGTACTCCCTGATTTATTTTGGCACTGAAACGGTTGCAGTGCCACCCTTCAGCCACCTCTTTTTTTTTTTTTTTTTTTCTTGTCTATGCAATGGTAAAGCTGCATATGGTTTATTTCAATTAGCTTAATTGTTTTTGGTGTTTAATAGCTAATTGTCTTAATTAGCTTCCAAAGCACAACAATGCCAACAACGGTAATGACTGCATCTTATCCATATGGTTACAGAAGACAGACGAGTCTGTTCCATCCTCAGGCTGTGTTTGTCTCAGGAGGACAGGGCAGCTGTGAGAGAGGTGGAGGATGGAAGTCCTCAAGATGGCTGACCTGGCCTTGAAAGTAAAAACCTGAATATTAAAGAATAAAGAGGAGGTGACGGATGGGAAAATAAAACTGGAGGATTAAGGATTTATGGAGAATTAAGATAATCAGTTTTCTTAATGTAGATACCACAGATTGATGCTGGGTGAGTAAGAAGAATGGCACACGTCACGGGTCCGGCAGGCTATATTGGCTTTGATCTGGAGAGCAAACATTTGAAGAACAGATGGCAGGACACTAAGGGTGAGAAATGTCCCATGGCACAATCTGTTTTAAGAATAACTGGCACCAGTCAAAACCTGGGTGACATTCCTCTGGCCAATCTGGTTCAGAGGCAGTTCATAGCTAGTGCCTTGTATACATTAGGAGCTTACTATATGTTTTAATCAGCAGCTTTCTGGAAATCCTATAGGCGTAACCTTCAAAATCTATCTAGACTCTGATGTTCAGTAGCTCCTTAACTGCTGTTATCATGGTCTGACTCCCCTATCATCTTTGACTTGGCCACCTCCACCAGCCTTAAAACTGGTCTTTCTACATCTACCTCCAGATTCTAGAGGAGTTTATTCTTTTTTTTTTTTTTTTAAATTTTCCGAGACAGGGTTTCTCTGTTTCCTGGCTGTCTTGGAACTCACTTTGTAGACCAGGCTGGCCTTGAACTCAGAAATCCACCTGCCCCTGCCTCCCGAGTGCTGGGATTAAAGGCGTGCGCCACCACGCCCGGCTGAGTTTATTCTTTTTTATATACAAATTTAAAATCTTTTACATCTAATGTTTTATTTACTTAATATGTATGAGGAGGAGAGCACATGTGCCACGGCACACGTGTGGGGGTAAGAGCACAGCCTTTGAGAATCAGCTCTCTCCTTCTACCATGTTGGTCCTGGGGATCAAACTCAGGTCATCAGGCTTGGTGACAAACACTTCTACACATTAAGCCCTCTTGCTGGCCCCAGAATTCATTTTTAACACAGTAACTGTCTTAATCTGTTTCTTGTTGCAATAACAAGATATGGGAGACTTGTTAATTTATAAAGAAAAACATTTCTCTGGCTCATGATTATGGAGTTTGGAAATCTAAGAGGAAGGCATGGACTTGTCCTTGGCGTCTGGCGAGGGACTTCATGAAACCTTATAGAATAGTGGAAGATATCGTGTGGTGAGACGGAGTACACACACCAGTGTGTTTCTCTCTTTCTGTTCTTATAAAGCTACTAATGTTATTAAGGGACTCCATACCACCCTCATAATCTTATTCAGCCTTAATTATTCCCCCTAGACCCCACTACCAAATGCCATCGATGTATGGATTTAGGGACTAAGTTTTCAATATAGAAGCTCTAGGGGGAATGCATTCAAATCATGACAACAGCTAAAGAAAGCCATTAAAAAAAATCATAACGCCACATCGCTGTTCTGAGAACCTGCTGGTAGCACCTGTTCACCCAGAACAAAACTTTACGATGACAACGCGCAGCAAAGCCTTCTTATCCTGTGTGGGCTTTCTGATCTCTTCTCCACGTGCCTTTCCTTCCCACTTCCACTGTGCTGTGAAGTCCTTCACATGCCCACACGTTAGGGCCCCACTGCTTGGGCTACACCTGCCTGTAGATATTTAACTCAAGCAGAATGAAAAGTCCAGTCCCTGCGCATCATTTACTTGTTCGATGCTGTGACGAAGCAGCTGATATTCTGGAGGCAAAGCTGAGATTTGAGTCTTGGAGGAGTTGGGCTGGATCCGGGGGAGAGAAGGAAGTCACTTGGCTGAAAGGGGGGCTCGCATGGGTAGGAGGTAGGGATGCTTCTTGAAGGAGTGCCTGGACCACAAAGGAAGACTGGCTTAAGGATGATTTTCAGGAAGGTTGTGGTACTCGTTGGGAGATGTCTGGAGTAATAAAATACAGTTGTCTTAGTCAGGGTTTCTATTTCTGCACAAACATGATGACCAAGAAGCAACTTGGGGAGGAAAGGGTTTATTCAGCTTACACTTTCATACTGCTGTTCATCACCAAGGAAGTCAGGACTGGAACTCAAGCAGGTCAGGAAGCAGGAGCTGATGCAGAGGCCACAGAGGGATGTCACTTACTGGCTTGCTTCTCCTGACTTGCTCAGCTTGCTTTCTTATAGAACCCAGGACTACCAGCCTAGGGTGGCACCACCTACAATGGGCCCTCTCACCCTTGATCACTAATTGAGAAAATGTCTTACAGCTGGATCTCATGGAGGCGTTTCCTCAGGAGAGGCTCCTTTCTCTGTGATAACTCCAGCTCGTGTCAAGTTGACACACAAAACCAGCCAGTACAACAGTGTTCCTGACATTGCTTATAGGACATCTGAGCTATGTGGTTCATGTTAGAAAGAGCAGGAATTCACTGTTACCACAGAGTGTTACAGGATATTTGAACCTGTTTCTAGTTAGGGTTTGGCTCAGCCTTTAATCCCTCTGACTGGAATATACACACGCCCTATGTACACACCTTTAATCCCAAACAATGAAGGTAAAGTTAGTTTGTAGAAGGAAGCAGACATGTTTGAAAGTGATGTCTAATTGAGTGACAGAAAATGTGATGAATCAGAGAAGGATTTGACAGAATAGGATACGCCCAACTCTCACTGGAAGAGAGGGGAGAGGGAGGCTACTTGAGAGACAGTGCAGAAGGTGGGGGGCAGTTTTACCGGGAGAGTTTTATGGAGAGAGATTGGAGAGAGAACAAGCTAGACACAGGTAAAGACAGAATGAGCAAGAGAATGAGAAGAAGCCAGAAGATTAGAACAGATTGCTAGAGTTAGTTTGTGGCCAAGCAAACAATTGAGAGGTGGAGACAAAAGCCAGATTGAATTAGTCATCTGGGAGAGGAATCTGAGCCAGCACAGCTGAGATGAACCAGCCAGCCAGGGTTCTGAAGGAACAAGAAAGAGTCTATTCAGCAGCAAGTCTCAGGCTGAAAACATTCTAGGCCCAGATATGAATATAAGGAGGCTAGAAACTCCCAGGACTAGGCCTAGGTTAGCAGACAGAGGTAGTAAGCCTCTAAGAAGACAATTACTTCAGGAGAATAAAAGTTACCTTTACAATCTAGCGCGTTCTACACACCACATCTTGTCATAGCATTGTATATGCAGATAATCATTCAGTCCTTACCACCCGATGAGGTAGCTACTCTTATTATTTGACCAATGAGGGACCAAGGAGAGATCAAGCAGTTTGCCTGCGGTCACTTGGCCCATGAGTGGTGGAACAGAATTGAACTATTCAGTCTGGCTCCGTTGCATCGTGCTGTTCCGTTATACTCTGTGTCTAGGACTGTAGGAAGCACCTCTATTGCTCTCGATTCAGACGGCTTTTGGGGAGCTGTGGAGGCAGAGTCCCTTCCTTCCGACTCGTGTCTTTCTTCTGAGAGAGCTTCCTTAACTCTCTAGAAACCTGCCTCTCACCTTGAATCTGGATTTTCTGAACATCCCAGAGGGGAAAGTGGACCAGATGAGATTCTGTCTTCTGATTGCCTTGCGTCCCTCGTAGGGATAACAGCCAAATGGAGGAACCGGCTCCTGGAATGTTCTTTCTGATTCTCTGAGACATTGGGGTGGCCCAGCTACCATCCTAGCTTTAAAGGGAAGGGGGTTCCCATTCAACCTCACCTGGGAAAACAGTGATTTATAAAAGGCGGGGTGGCCTTACCAAGCATGATTCAGTTCTGCTTGCAGCTCGGAATCCAGCACTTGAGAAGGAATAGTGTGTGTGTCAAGGAGAAAACATTTATTATGAAAAGCTAATTGGGAAATGGCTGCTTTTATTGTCCCAAGGACCATGTCAAGGAATGTGGATACATGGAAGGGTTTTTTGGGAGGTGGAGGAGGGGGAGGAAGCAAGAAGACTGAGTAGACCGAAGACTACTTGCTGAGTCACGTGAGATATTTCCCTTTCTCCTTTGTCAGACCTTCTATGTGGTAACCATTGACCCAATCCCCAGATTGAGTCCCTGAGATTCTCTAGCCAAGTGTGCCATCCCTCCTCTCCCTGAAGTGGACCATTACACTTTTTTAATTAAAGAAAAAAAGATTAGCAAATCTATGGCCCGTGCTTCAGTGTTATCTGAAGATCATAAGTAATTTTGAAAAACTGACAACCGATTAGGGAGTCTTATTTTCTTGTGATCTTGTTTCCTCCTGCAACATCTGTCTCTGTCATATGAAGGTGGTTTCTTTTAGACTTTAAAAAAAAGGATTTATTTATTTATCTTATGTAAATGAGTACACTGTAGCTGTCTTCAGACACACCAGAAGAAGGCATCAGATCCCACTACAGATGGTTGTGAGCGACTATGTAGTTGCTGGGAATTGAACTCAGAACCTCTAGAGTAGCAGTCAGTGCTCTTAACCACCGAGCCATCTCTCCAGACCTCTTTTAGACTTTTTTTTAAAAAATATTTGTTTATATATGAGTGCTTTATCTGCATGTACAGCTTAATGCCAGAAGAGGGTGTCAGATCTCATTACAGATGGTTGTGAGCCACCATGTAGTTGCTGGGAATTGAACTCAGGACCTCTGGAAGAGCAGCTGGTGCTCTTAACGGCGGAGACATCTCTCCAGCCCTTTTAAGACCGTTTAATGCTGGACAAAGGGGAAAAATAAAGAGTGGCTTTCCTAGGGGCAACTTACAAAGTAGGGCTGGACAGAGGAAGGCAAATGGCTTTGGGGATGAGTGCTGTTACAATAGGAGTGCAACTCCAGCATTGGGCACGTGGAAACAGAAGCCCAAAGTCACCCTCAGCTACACAGAGAGCTCGAGGCCAGCTTAGGCTATAGGAAACCTTGTCCCAAACAAACGTGAATGAATTAATATTAATGCACATACTCACGTTTCCCTGGCAGGGCTTCGAGGGATAAGCTGCCCTGGGTCACAGTAGACAGACTTAGCTCTGTCCCATGTATTGGCTATGTACTTAGTTCATCCTGTTTCCATACACCGTGTAATCACAGAGTGGCTTGGTTTCAGCCTCAATGCTGTCCTGGCTTTTTTAGAGTGTCTAGGAGTAGCTCTGTTCCACATACCTGTTTAAGCCAGCAGGGCAATGTCAGAAACTGATTCTGGTTTGTCATTAAAGAGAGGCATGCTCAACCTTCCTGGAGAGGTTTGACAGGGTGGCTTCCACCAAGAGAGGCAGAGACAAGCTGGGTAGGGATGGTGGGGACTGAGGGCAAGCCTGTGAGAAGTTGGAGTCTCAGGTGGGAAAGGTAAATCAAGAGTACACATGGGAATCCATCCTCAGTCACTGGGCTCTGAGGAGTGACTATACCACGAGGAAGGGGCTGCATTGTGACCTCAGCGTGTGCACTGGGTGCTGCCAACTCTGCCACATACCACAGCCTCACAGTGATGCTCCCAGTGCGGACAAAGCCCACTGAGAGCATTCACTTGATATTCAAGTGTCCCCCCCCCCCCGTTCATTTGCTTTTTCCTCTCGTTCAGAGAAAATTGACTGTAAGTGGCAATTCCACAGACACTCCTGGGCTGCAAATTAGAGTTAAGCCAGCAGTCCTAAGATTTACAGTTTTAACCTCTTGGAATTGAACTATTAACTAACCCAAACATGAGTGTATTAAGTCATCAGCCATGGCTTGAGCGATTACCAACGTCCCATCCCCTGTTCAGTCGATAATTTTAAAATGCTTGGAATTGCTATTGCCTCTTCAATCATATCCCTGGACTGAGGTCATCTCTCTCCCTCCCTCTCTCTCTCCCTCTCCCTCTCCCTCTCCCTCTCCCTCTCCCTCTCCCTCTCCCTCTCCCTCTCCCTCTCCCTCTCCCTCTCCCTCTCCCTCTCCCTCTCCCTCTCCCTCTCCCTCTCCCCCCTTCCCCCTCTCTCCCCTCCCCTCCCCCTCCCTTCCTCCCCACTTTGTCATAATCCCTGCGGTGGTGTCGAGGTGTCCCAGGTGTTGCAGGAGCCTGGATAGGAAGTCTTTCTTTTCTCTTTTAGGAATTGTTCAACTTTTTGAAGCCTGAAGGTAGTGAAACTGAAAATCTGACTCAAGCTCCTTGTAATCCCTAATCCTTTAAGAAGGAGCCAGGCAACAAGTAGAATCCACCTAGCAATGGACGTGACAGATGAGTTGTAATGGACATACTGGGGGACAAGGGCTAACAAGGTAAACTGACCTTAACAGCAGGGTCTGCTTTATTAAGGTCGTGGTGGAGTGGGGTCCTGCTCCTGTGTCTGTTTGTTTAGATGTGCTCTCGTTATGTTTCCCAGGGTGGCCTTGAACTTGCACCAGCCTGGAGAGTTCTGAGGGCAGGTCGGCCTCTTACCGGTTCCAACTGCTATTTTTATTTTATTTTTCTAAATCTAGTGTTGGGAGACAGGATCTCTCTGTCGTGTAGACCTGCCTCCTGAGTACTGGCATTAAAGGCCTGCACCACCATGCCTGGGATTACATTTATTTTTTAGGTTGACTTTGAACCTCACATTCATAGGCTACAGGAAGTGGATGGCACTTTATAACAGCGGCAGGAAGTCTCCTTCTTTGAAAGCAACGTTAAATAAAATGTGAGACGATCTACGGGGGGAATATTAAGAAATCAATAGTGACAAGTGGGAAAGAAAAGCAGCAGTGGTTTTGAAAGTGGGATACAAAATGGAAGCCCAGGAAGCAGTGGAAGGGCCGTGGTGCCTGAAGGGCTCTGGCATAAAGTTCCCTAGGTTAGGGATTTGGTGGACATTTTTATATGCAAGTAATGATGTTCCTCCAGAAAGTGGTCTCTGCCTTCGGCTTAGTTCACCTTTGTCTTTCCATTTGTGGCTACACAGTAAAACCACTACTAGGTCATTCTGACAGCTGTCCCATCTCCCGCCATGTTTTCTCTGGCTCCTGATCATGCAACCATTCTGTCTGGGTGTGGAGAGTCTCAGACAAACAGGTAGATCGTGTTCATGAGCCCAGGGCTCCAGGGAGTCTCGTGACATTCAGGAAATTGGACTATGGGCGCCTGATTATTGCCAACAATGATGAACATCTCCATGGCCTCCCTTTCCAGGTATTGGCTTTCTCGTTGTCCTAAATAAGGAGAGAAGAACAGCCCAGAGTTAGGAGGCCACAGCCAGTGATGGTTAGCAGTGCCCACCCCCAGGAGATGGCAAAGGACAGGAATCCCTGGAGGAGCCCTTGATTTTTACATATCATAGACAGGCAGATAGATAAAGATGGAAATGTAAACTTCTAGAAGGTAGTCTGAGTTATTACGGAGAGGTGTATTTGTGGTCATGCAAAGATTAGAGGAAACATAAACCATAAATCAATAAATCATACTGGCGCTTGAATAGAGACTTTTTAAGGACCTCAAACATAAGACTGTTTCCATAACCCTATACCTTGGATCTCTAGAATATTCCCTCTAGGGCTTTGGGCGGGACCCTCCTAGTACAGTTTGTCAGCTCTGGACTGGTCCTGTCTGAGAAGTGTCACATATAGCTTAATCATCCTTGATTTCTTTCTTTCTTCCTCTAGAGCCTTGATTTGATCCATGTGCTTCCTGCTAGGTGGGCACTTTGCCATTCTGAGATTCTTTCTCTAGTAAAGGGTCAACTCCTGTCTGGAGAAATATGTTGGTGGCATGCGTGGCAGTGGTTTATTAGCACTCTATGTGTTTGTTTCTTGCTCATTGAATAAATAATCAGAATAATAATGAATAATAATGTTGTTGGTATACATTTGAATCGAGAAGGTCTCTTAACTTCCCGTGACTGCTTTTAATCAAATCCCTTCATGGTAAATATTTCCCCCTCCCCTGAAATAACATGCTATAGTGTTTACAGGAAGATTTCTTATTCAACAGTAAAATGGCTGTGCTATTTTGATTATATTCCAAATCCTCAGTAATTGTCTCATTTTCCTTTTGTAAAGGGAATTCAGACACCTAAACACAATTGTACCTCGACACCAATTCAGAGCATAATGAAGAATTCTGCCGGTAGAATTTAGCACGTTGTGAATAGCTTCTTTGTCCACATTTGGTTGCCTCAGATCGTCTGGGATTCAGGGGGAGCACAGATGTTCCCAGCTGCTGGAAAATGAAGCTTGAAGTTAAAGCCAGCAAGGAGAAAAATACCTAATTCAAATTCCAAGAATGATTTGACCCAAGTCAATTTCTACTTGAGAAAATGGGGTCAATGTTTTGGACCTCACAAGAACCACCCTGGTGATTAAAAAGTAAATCTTGAAGAATTAAATTATGTTGCTGTTCAGACTTCATATGTATGCTTGGGGGGGGGGGGCGGAATCTCACGGTGCATCAAAGGCTGTCGGAATAACTCAATTTAGGGATGGTGGCAAGCCTTGCTGCGAAAAGGGTTTCTCCAGGCAGTGAACATTGCTCGGGGGAGCTGCTGCACACTTCACTTGCTATCTGAGAGAAAGAAAGAGAGCTTTCTGATGAGTAATTTCATGACTTCCAACGACACACACACTGCTTGAATATCAAATTATTTTTAAATGAGAGCTTCAGAAGGACCTAGCTGGTAAATGAATGAAAAGCTCTCAATGGCTGCCTGACAGAACAAAGAGGTTCAGAGGAAAAAAAAAGCCCAACGGGGTGGCAATGGTACCAGACTCTATTGTGCCGGGCATCCCAAGACACATGCACAAGGTCAGATTGCTCTCTGATGCAAGTGTGTGTGTGTGTGTGTGTGTGTGCCTTAGCCCATTCAGGTTGCTATAACAAAATACCTTAGACTGGGTAATTAATAAACAAGAGATGTTCCTTTCTTACAGTTTTGAAGGTTAAGAAGTCTGAGATCAGGGGAAAGAATGAATAGTAATCTCTCTCTCTCTCTCTCTCTCTCTCTCTCTCTCTCTCTCTCTCTCTCTCTCATTGCAAAGACTTATGGATTATGGTGTTTTTAGTTAAGTTTCCATTGCTGTGATAAAACACTGGCCAAAACCAATTTGTAGAGGAAAGGGTTCATTTCACCTCACGGATCACAGTCCATCATGGAGGGCAGTCAGGGCAAGAATTAGAGACAGGAAGTGAGTAGGGGGCGCTTGTTCCCCATGGGTTGCTCAGCTGCTTTCTTATGAAACCCAGGATCACCTGCCTAGGGATGGTACCGCCCACAGTGGTCTGGGCCCTTCCACATCAATCATTCATCGAGAAAATGCCCCACAGACTGGCCCACAAGTCAGTCTGTAAAGGACATCTTTTCTTTTTTTGTTTGTTTTTCTTTTTTCTTTTTTGTTTGTTTTTTGTTTTTCGAGACAGGGTTTCTCCGTGTAGCTCTGGCTGTCCTGGAACTCACTTTGTAGACCAGGCTGGCCTCGAACTCAGAAATCTGCCTGCCTCTGCCTCCCAAGTGCTGGGATTAAAGGCATGCGCCACCACCGCCCAGCTAGGACATCTTTTCTATTGAGGTTTTTGTTTAGATGACTCTAGCTTGTATCAAGTTGACACAAGATCTGCCCAGGACAGCGTTGTATTTGTAGACCTGTGTGTGTGTGTGTGTGTGTGTGTGTGTGTGTGTGTGCAAAGACCAAGTCAGGGTCATCAGTATGTCCATGACCTTAGACAGTTACCATTTATTTGTGTTGAGAACACCGAAATCTGATCTTGTGGCTATTTTAAAATATACAACCAATTATAAACTCTATTCAGGCATAAACTGCATTTACTCGCTGCTGTGGAACATGAGAACTCAGCCTTTTTTCTCACTTATTTTGGTATCTGTTGTCTAACCTCTTCCCATCCCCCACTCCACCCTTTCCCAGTTCTGGTAATCATTCTATTCTCTACTTCTAAGGGAACAACTTTAAAAACTATTAAAATTGCAGGTATGTATGCATATATGTATGCCTGCATGTGTGTATGTATGTATGCATGTTAGTATGCATATATATGTGTATGTATGTGTGTTTGTATGCATGTACATATGTATGTATGTATGTATGTATGTATGTATGTATGTACTGTGCCATGATGTCTGTGTGGAGGTCAGAGGAACACTTGTGGGAATTGACCCTGTGCTTGTGGGAACTCAGCTCATCAGGCAAGTGCTTCTACCCATGAGCCATCTTGCTGGCCCAAGCTCAGCTTTTTATTTTATTTTTTTTTAAAGACAGCGTTTTCCTGTGTATCCCTGGCTATCCTATAACTTACTTAGTAGACCAGGCTGGCCTCACCAAGATCAGCTTTTAACACTTTCCCCTAATTTGTCTTTCTGTTCCTGATATATTCTCTTAATTTAATGTCTGCTAGGTTCATTCACTTACCCTTTTTAAACAGTCACTAATCTCATTCATGAGGACCCTGATTCATGGACTAACCTCCTCCAGAGACTCACAGCTCAAGATAGCACAGCAGTTACGTTCTAACACATTCTCTCTCTCTCTCTCTCTCTCTCTCTCTCTCTCTCTCTCTCTGTGTGTGTGTGTGTGTGTGTGTGTGTGNGAGAGAGAGAGAGAGAGAGAGAGAGAGAGAGAATTCAGACCACAGCAGTGGATCTCAGGAGATTCTAGGGATAATCAAATCTCTCTTATCGTATTTTCCAGGTGAAAACACAGAGACCAGAACAGGTGTCCCCGAGTCCCCTCCCCTCCCTGACTCTGTTAAGTGTAGACACATCGTCCCAAATCATGGCAGAAGGGAGAAAAATTAATGATTGATGAACTGCTTTTGCCTGTGAGATTATCGAAAGACAGTGATTTATGTATCCAGCTTCCTAGCTGACACCTATGTCTTCAAAGATCACACCAGTGTCTTCAACTCACAGGAGTGAAGGGAGGCAGGGGTTTCCAGGCAACTGGAACAGGATGAGAAATTACTCCTTAATATCCAACAGTTGGATGTGAATGTATTAAGTTGCCCACTATGCGTTGTAGAGGAAAACCAGCCTTAAAGTGTTGCCTTGTTCTCATCCAGAACAACTTGATATTCATGCAGCATCTTTTAATTCATTTGTTAACAATATTACCACCATCATTATTTGATTTGGATACTTGGTTTATCCAAACTGAGCTTCGGGAAACTGGAGACGTAGGTATTTATTTGCCTTGGGTTTCTCCTACCGTAAGGAACCTGGGAAGAAGATGTGGGTTCACCAGAGTGAATTAAGTTTATGAACTTGGAGTGGAGCGAGGTCTGATTTTCACTCACTGGAAGGGGAAAGCGTTTCTAACAGCAGAGTCCTGCTGTGTAGACTCCATCTTTGCTGACTTGCTTTGCTCCAGGAGTTGCCCTTATATTTGGAATCCCAGACGGGTAGCACTACCCTGGGGGATGGGTGGAGGCTCAGAGGCTGACGGTAGTGTTATTGGGCCAAACTGAGAGAGAGAGAGAGAGAGAGAGAGAGAGAGAGAGAGAAAGAGAGAGAGAAGTTTATTCCTGTGTGGAGATAGGAGAGCAAGCTTCAGTCTGTCTCCCCAAATGCAGAGTTTAAGGATATTTGTGAGATCAAGAAGCAGGGTGGTCTAAGACATGGGGAAAGGTGATGGACTGAGGGAGAAAGCAGATAGTCAGTTCTCTGAGCACGCATGCGCACATGTCACAGCTCCCCGGGCCTGTGCTCAGAAAATGTCAGCGTTTACCACGCTTTGAGGTGAAGACTGGGCCCTTTGATGACAGAAGCTTTCTTCTCAGGCCTAAGTGAACGACTGGTATTTTACTTGGCTTCCTCCAAGCTCCCAAAATATAACTCCAGCAACTGTAACCCGAGTGTGACCTGTGGGCCGAGCTAATCCACGACCTGTAGAATTGGAGAAAAAGCTGAAACCAGACATACGCAGGGTGAGGAGGCTTGGTCAGGTTTGTCTTGGTTTAGGAGGGCAGACCTGCTGGCTCCTCCTGCCTGTGCCCAGGCCCCAGGCCCAGGGAAGTCCTGGCAGCCATACTTGGTGGGTCCCGAGGCTGGCCAGGCCCCTCTGCCTTTTTTGCATTCTCTTCCTTCTGCCTTCTCTCATCCCTATTCTTGGGCAACATAAGGAATTTCTCCCACACTGCCTTGTCATCTGTTGGTTTTGAAAAATTTATGAAGACTCTCATTAGAATTTAAACATTTTAAAACATCATATAGATCCTGAATATTTTTATTAGGTTTAGTCTTATATTTTGTATGTGTGTGGGAATATATTTGGCAATTTAAATGAGATTTTTTTCTTTCATTATATTTTCAAATCAGTTGTGTGTGTAGAATAAGCTATTGATTTTCAGATATCCATTTTTACAGCTAGCCTCCTATTGAATTCTTCTCCTTCCTCATTATATATATTTTCTGAAGTTTTTGAGACAGCACCTCTCTGTGGAGACCAGGCTGGCCTTGGGGTCCTCCTGACTTTTCCTCCTAAGTTCTGGGAATAAAGGCCTGTACCACCACACCAGGCAATTCTGTTGCTTTTAACTTGTCTCTCCTTAGCTTGCCAAGTGTGGAGTCAAAGCTTGCTGAAGATAATTGTAAACTTTCTTCTTCTTCTTCGTGTTAATGGCTCCATTCACCACAGCCATGATGGAAGACGCGGCGAGAGTAGGTCCTCTCTCTTTTTTCCTTGACTTTTAGTTGGGTTTCTCCCGCCTCCGATTTTGCTTATTACTTGAGGTCTAGCGCCTGAGTTCTAAGTTGGCCTCTCATGGTCCCTGAAGAGCCGGAGTTGCAGGCTCCAGGAGGTTCTTAGAATTTGGGTCCCAGGATATTGCAGGACTATGTGACTGTGTCTGGGTCAGACTTTCGCATTCCCCCTTTTGGGATCTCTTCCAGCTTGACTTGAATTCTTGGAGTTTGGCAAGTAATTTTAGGAAAAAGGAACAAGAAAGGAAAACACATGAAAGCCTGCTGTTGTCTCAGTGTGCAGTGTGCAGTGAGGGATGCACAGCATGGGTGCTGTTGTCTCAGTGTGCAGTGTGCAGTCAGGGATGCACAGCATGGGTGCTGTTGTCTCAGTGTGCAGTGTACAGTGTGCAGTCAGAGATGCACAGCATGGGTGCTGTTGTCTCAGTGTGCAGTNTGCAGTCAGGGATGCACAGCATGGGTGCTGTTGTCTCAGTGTGCAGTGTGCAGTCAGGGATGCACAGCATGGGTG
>NC_034594.1:54085360-54089793 GCF_900095145.1 Mus pahari
AAATAAATCTTTAAAAAAAAACACAGTGCTATTCAAATGCTTTTTAGATATCACTTGCAGAAATTGAACTTGAACGTGCTTACACTTTCATAAGAGAAATTTGAGGAATAAAAGCATATTGATAATAAGACAAAGATAAAGGGAGAATTTATAGAGTCCTATGACCAAGTTGCAGAAGGCTGGGTTTTTGCTCTATGTATCTCCACAACAATTTTCTTTTCTTTTCTTTTTCTTTGTTTTTTGTTTTGTCTTTTGTTTGTTTGTTTGTTTGTTTTTCAAGACAGGGTTTCTGTATGTAGTCCTGGCTGTCCTGGAACTCACTCTGTAGACCAGGCTGGCCTCGAACTCAGAAATCTGTCTGCCTCTGCCTCTCAAGTGCTGGGATTAAAGGCGTGCACCACCACGCCCAGCTTTTCTTTTCTTAAAGATTTATTTATTTATTATATGTAAGTACACTGTAGCCGTCTTCAGACACTCCAGAAGAGAGCATCAGATCTCATTACAGATGGTTGTGAGCCACCACATGGTTGCTGGGATTTGAACTCTGGACCTCTGGTAGAGCAGTCAGTGCTCTTACTCGCTGAGCCATCTCTCCAGCCCCCCCACGACACTTTTCTATAAAGACAGACTTACTTGAGGACTGACTTGCTAGTAGGGTAGGATTTCACCTGAGGACAGATTTCTTTGAGGACGGGCTCCCTCTGGTTTGTGGATCTCTAACACAGCTTTTACAGTGTCAGCAGTTCTAGGATGCCGTCTGGAAAAAGAACCATCCACTGAGTTCTTAGGAAGAGCCGATACTATTCTAAGCATATAACAGACCTATTTCATGTAACCTTGGAATAAAGGTATAAGGCATTTGTATAGGCAGATATTACCTGCTGGGATTTCCAGGTCCTTGTGTCCTGAAACTGCAAACCAGAGCAGGGACACATGGACAGTGGTAGAAACAGTTTATTCAGGATGAGCCCTTGCAAGCAAGGGTGTGGGTCAGAGAGCCAGGGAAGAAGATTACAAGTTCAATGACGTCATCCCTTTAGAGCTACGAGCTTTTAGGAGCGTTTACACAGTGCTTACCTTTTTCCTGTTGGGAACCTCAGGTTTTTCTCTGGCGTCTTCTGCTCCTTACCTGTTGCCATTGGTGGTGTGGAGGTGTGGGGAGGGTTGTCACTGATGCCCTTTGACTCTCCCTTCCATCCCACTCTTCTGCCTTTGCATGGTTATATCCATCTTACTCACAA
This sequence comes from Mus pahari, assembly GCF_900095145.1. Lineage (NCBI taxonomy): Eukaryota > Metazoa > Chordata > Mammalia > Rodentia > Muridae > Mus > Mus pahari. Next base: position 54,086,602 of record NC_034594.1, read on the forward strand.
GGAAGTGGATGGAGCCTTGCCAAGGAACGCGCACAAACTCACAAAGCCAGTGAAGAGGTTGGAGTTTTGAGTTATTTGACACAGATAAAGGAGACTCTTGGGCCTTGCGGAGTCTTCTCTGGATAGAAGAGTTCCTCCTGCCAACTCCAGCTGGATACATTCCTGAAATGAAACAAGCTGTGATTGGTTTGGCTTGATTGCTTGTTTACCCAAGCCTGGCCAAATCACTGATATCAAAGGGACTGGTTGCTAGGTGTAGTCCAGTCTGGGCTCTATACTTTTCTCAGGGGTATAGAGAGAAGAGCTGTTTCCTAAAAAAGGGGTGGGTGGGTGTGCCCGCTGTGGGTGGTTCCATCCCTAGGAAGGTAGACTTGGGAGGTTTAAGAAAGCTAGCCAAGCATGAGGCAGTTAGTGAGTCAGAGAGAGCAAACCAGCAAACAGCATTCCTCCATGGTTTCTGCTTCAAGCTCTTGTCTTGAGTTCCTGCCTTGACTTCCCTCAGTGGTGGACTGTGACCTGGGAGGTTAAGAGGTAATAGACACACCTTCAGTAAGTTGCTTCGGGTCAGAGTGTTTTCTCACAGCAAGATGAAGCAACCTAGAACAAGTACCTTTCCCTAAGCAGCATGTAGCGCCCCTCCCTGCTGATTTGGAAGGTTTGCTCCACAGATTTTCCACCACCATTCAATTAGCAAGAAGGTGGTTTTAACTTCTGGAGGAAGAAAAGGAACAGCTTTGTCTCTTCACGTTTCCTGATCTCGAACTTTCCAACTGATGGAACTTTGCTGGGAAACAGAGTGGTTCAAGGTGCCTGTGCCAAGATATTAGCATATACTGCCCCAGGCAGACACCGCTGGGCTGCTCCATCTGCTTTGCCAAGCTCTCTTACGTAAGTGACAGCTGAGGGCGTTTTGAAGGGAATGCAGGGTGTGTCCAACGCTATGTCTTAATAGAGGCACCAGCTTGCAGAGAGCTTGCTTTCTAAGAGCAGGTTTTTGCTGGAGGGTAACTTGGAGGTGAGAAGCCGCTCTTGACACTCTTGACGGATGGAAAGGAAGGCAGGCGGGGTTGAGAGTGTTCTTATCTGTTAAAGTGCTGTCAGGAGAGGTTACTCTGTGGAGCTCCTTTTGGAGCAGGGGAGATGTTTGCCATTGGGGGAACCACACACTGCATTGGGGTTAGAGACCAGCCCTTGCTTAGCATACTGGTGGCTCTGGATATGAGCCTCAAACCTGGGAGTCATTTTGTTTATTTGATGGGGGGGGGGTTAGAGAACATAGCTCTGAAATTCCTGGGGCAAAAGAGTGGGGTCAGGGCACTTTTTCTCGATTCTAGGTAGGCTATGTCTGCCGGAGATGGCATAGAGTGCACAAGGGCTGAGATGGAGAAGCTGCTCTTTCCACTTGATATCCTTGTGTGGCTCACTCTCCAGATGCCACACCACGGAGACTTTCTCCCTGAGCTCAGTGGCCATCCTGTGGGAGGCCATGTACAGGTGCTCTGGCTGGCCCTGCAGCTGTAGTGCCAGCCGTGTGAACTCAGAGCCATCCTGGGAGTTCCATACATTCTGGAAGAGAAAAGGGTTGTCCTGCCTGGGATGCCCCTGGAGTCTGTCACCCAGGTGTCTTCTACATGGAAGATCATACTGAGAACAGCACCCCAATTTGCCTCCTGATCCTCCACTTTGATCTCCTGTGTGCTGGGATTATAGGCGTGCACTATTACGACTGGGTTATATAGGCACACACTGTTGGGCTCCTGCTAGGCCAGCGCTCTGCCCACTGAGCTACACTTCCAGTCCCCAGTCAGAATCTCTTGATACCAGCTGCACCAGAGAGCCCAGGACCCTCTCCAGCTCCTTAGCTCTAGAAAATGAGGATGGAATTCTTTACAAATTCCTAAGATTCCAGGCTGTTTGGTATAATTTCATAAGGCATGCCAAGTGTATAAAAACAACTTCATCTTGTCCAAGAATATTTTCCCAGCTTGGCATCTGCTCAGTTCCCATGGCATTTGGGCACTGGGCTCTAACCTATGAGTCTTGATGGAATTTTCCAATGAACCTTCCCTCCCCAGCCCCCCCCCCCCAGCTATATTTAGCCTCAAAAAAGCAAGTTCAAGTACCTTAACTCCAGGATAGTCAACTACACAGAGGGCCTGAACGGAATGACTCCTCTTGCCTATTGTTTTGTCCCCAGTTACAGAGGGTGACACTGACCTTAAATCGTTGGCACTTGAAAGATATCTATCAGTCAGTCAATCAACCAACAGTGGTTGGCTGACTACTCTTTTAAGTGCCTGTGGAAGAAGTGAACTACAAGCCTCAGCCGCTGCTCCTGAGAACTGGTAGTTTGTTTGGGGAAGGGAGACAGAGGTAAAGTAGAATAACACAGAGATCTGACTACTCCTAGAGTAGATACCATAAGCTCACCTAAGAGACTGGGTGGCAGGCACTCTGTCTTTTTGGTGTGTTTGGGGGAATCTGGGGATCTCTTTTTACAATCATAGGATTGTAAACAAAACTGAATTCTCCAAACAGGAAAACCAAAGCAAAGGCAAGTGTGTGGGTGGCGACAGGCTCTGCTCCGCCCAGGAAATACAGGTTAGCAACAGCCTCCGTCCCTTTCTTGCTACTGTGATAGGATTCCCTGACTGTTGTTAGAATTACTACTGTTCTAATAAACCGGTATCAAAGACACACAATCCAGATATTTTATTTACAAGACAAATGCCTAGATCGGGCAGATCCAGGGCCACCCTAACGTACTCACCAGCTGTTAACGCCTCTTGCTACCTGATCCTTCTCCTGGCCATGCAGTTCTCATCCGTGGTAGCATCCTCCTCCCTATCTGTCCTCCCCTCTCTTTCCACCTGCATCCTCCTCTTGAACCTCCAGTCCCACCTCTCTCCCTCCACTGCCCAATCATGAGCTCTAGCCTTTTATTGACCAATTAAGTTGGAGAGAAGGTTCAGGGTGCAGGAATTCCCACTGCCTGCTCTCTCACTCTGGTTATGCACTGGGTCCATATATAATTCTTCCCCTCACTAATTCTCAGACCCCTGGCTTTTGTCCGGGAACCCCTCAGAGATCTGTGAACTCTAGCTTATACACTTCTGCTTCAGACTGAGAGATGGGCTTTGGAATTAGGTGGATCTGAGGATCACTTGATATGCTAGTTAGTCCTAGAGGATC
>NC_034594.1:54093233-54104715 GCF_900095145.1 Mus pahari
TCACTTGATGTGCTGGTTAGTCCTAGAGGATCACTTGGTGTGCTAGGTAGTCCTAGAGGGTCACTTGATGTGCTGGTTAGTCCTAGAGGGTCACTTGATGTGCTAGGTAGTCCTAGAGGGTCACTTGATGTGCTAGGTAGTCCTAGAGGAAGTAACAAGTGTCAGCTCTCAAACCCCGGAGGGAAAGCTGAGCTGCCTCTTTAACAGAGTAAAGCTGACTCTGGTCACCACATTTCCCCTGCATCCCTCAGCCCCTGACCTGTTCCAGGGCCCTCCTGGCTGGCACATCCCTTCCCCCACCCTAGACTTCTCCAGCCCAGTCTTCCCTTGGCTGCCCTTTTCCTGTAGAATCTAGCCAGTTTGGTTACATGGCCTTCACATTCACTCTTTACTCCTGTGGCCTCTTGGTCTGACTCTCCCTTCCCCCATCTCTTCACATGGTCCAGTTCAGTCTAGTCATGGTTACTCCGGATTCTCCCAGTTGTCCCCACCTCTGACTATGCTCTCCTGTTTATCTACAGTAAACCTTCTTGTCCACCATACCTGGGACCAGTCATCTGCCTTTCCCTTTTTTCTTTCTTTCTTTCTTTCTTTCTTTCTTTCTTTCTTTCTTTCTTTCTTTCTTTCTTTCTTTCTTTCTTTCTTTTTTTTTAATTCAACAACCATTCTGAGAAACTCTTTCTGGATAATGGGGTGTAGGAACGGTGTTGATGTGGGGAGCACTGTGTCCAGCTTGCGGATGCTCCTTCATTTGTGGAGGCCACACTGATGGTTTTGTGATGATTTACCGTGCCACTGGTGTTGGGAGAAAAGGGCCATTGTCCTGGTTTATTAGGTGAGAAACTAAGCCCTCCTTCCTGTCAAGGGTGTTCTGAGGCCTGCTGTCCTGCTGCCCTCGCCTGGAGAACCTGATGAGTGTTTTCTCTATGTTTTCCTGCTATGGTGGGCTCTGGGTCAGACTCCAGGATCGGCTACCAGCCTTGCTTGGTACATGGGGACGATTCTTTTGGACCAGCTGGAACTTGCTGGTTCCTCAGCTCCATAGAAGCCTCCTGGCACTCTCTGGTTGGAACTCTGGAAGTTCTCCTGCCCTGTCCCACTAGAAAATGGTAAGGAGAGAGCACTAGGACAGTTGCAAGACAACCCTCTATATGGAAGGAACTTTTTTTTGTTTTGTTTTTTGTTTTTTGTTTTTGTCAAGACAGGGTTTCTCTGTGTAATCCTGGCCGTCCTGGAACTCATAAATCCTCCTGCCTCTGCCTCCTGAGAGCTGGGATGAAAGGCGTGAACCACCACGCCCGGCTGGAAGGAACTTTTTACCAATGTAGTTAACAAGCTCTGGGCTAGGGAGATGGGTTAGTGACTTAGCACTTGCCACACAAGCTTAAGGACTCCAGTTTACCAGAACCATGTAAATGACTGTCTTAGTTAGGGTTTTACTGCTGAGAACAGACACCATGACTGAGGCAACTCTCATAAGGACACCATTTAATTGGGGCTGGCTTACAGGTTCAGAGAGAGGTTCAGTTCATTATCATCAAGGCAGGGAGCATGGCAGCATCCAGGCAGGCATGGTGCAGGAGGAGCTGAGGGTTCTACATCTTCAACTGAAGGCTGCTAGGATGAGAGTCTTAAAGCCCACACCCACAGTGACACACCTACTCTAACAGAGCCACACCTTCTAATAGTGTCACTCCCTGGGCCAAGCATATACAAATCCTAACAGTGACCACTGGGTATGGCTTGCCCATCTGTAATTTCAGTCTCAGAGGGCAGAGACGGGATCCCAGAGCACGATGGGTGACAAGCCTAACCACATCAGTAAGCTCTGGGTTGACTGAAAGGGCCGCCTCACTGCCTAAGGTGGGAAAACAATGGAATATGACTCAAGACAGGCCAGTGCATCCATGTTCCGCATACCCACTCCCACATGTGCCCGTGTAAGGAACGCACACATGAAAATGAAAGACAGAATGTCATGGGCGAAATGAGCTATCTCTGGATCGTGTTTCTTTTGAGCAGCTATACCTCAGTTCTCAGGGCCAGGCCCTCTCTTTGTCCTTCGTTACTCATTGCTGAGCCCTTAACGTTCACACAGTGTGTTTGCACCTTTGGCTCCCATGCCGTGGGAGGTGAGTGGAGAAGGCCAATTACATCCTGAAGATGAGCATGGAGGGAGGAACAGGGTCAGAGGTCAACCGCACAGGTCCAGAGAAAGGTGCTTTTCCGCATTCGCTGCCCTGTCTCCATGTGTTTGGGCTGCTGTAACCAAAAACCGCAGGCTGTGCCTTAGAAACCATACAGATTTAGTTCTCGTGATTCTGCAGGCTAGAACATCCGAGGTCAAGGCGATTCTGTGTCTGGTGAGGGCCTGCTTTCTGCCTCTTGGGTGGTGGTTTTTGTGACGACTTTGCAAGGCAGAAGTAGACAGGCCAGCTTTCTAGTTAATTAAGAACCTTGTTGTTGTTGTTGTTGTTGTTTTTTTTTTTTTAAAGCTACCGATTCCATTCTTTGAATCATTTCCAAAAGCCATGGCTTAACACCATCAGGTTGGGGCTTAGGTTTTGCACATGGGCTCAATGGCACCCTAGTCAAGAGCTTAAGACCTTCAAACTCAGACTTATTTGGTCTGAGTGATGACCTGAAAGCTCTTGGTTGTTCCTACCGCCGCTTATGATGGAGAGCCATCTTGGGGGCCTCTCATTGGTTTGGATCTGGATGCATCAACCCCATTGGCTGAGTGGTGCTGCATATGCAAATTACCTCATACTGTTCAATAAACTGCCCTGCGATTCTTTTTCCAACACCAGCAGTGAGCAGGGGGCCATGATCCTCTTTCTGTCTCAGTCCTACAACCACATCAACTCTGGATGCCCAGGAGAAGTGGGTGCTTGGTGGCCCTTGTCTGCTTTCCCACAGCAGGCCACCGAAGCTGGGAACTGTGTGACACCTTCAGGGACAAGGTAGCGGGTGGCAAAGGAAGAGACGTCTGCATTTAAATCACTTTTACTTTTTATTGAGAACCCTTCTCATGTGAGAAAAGCTCACACAGTCACTTTCCACGGTCGCTGCGTTGCCATCATTTTCAACACTCCGAGGACAAGATGAGATTAGATGGAGGGACCGGGCCGCGCTAAGATGAGCATCAAGGACTGGATTTAAATCCAATTCTCCAGTCGAGCTTCTTATTATAGGACTTGAGGCAAGGGCTTCCGTGGCCTAATCCAAGGTTTCTCTAACAGCTGGGTCACTGGCAATGTCACTGCTGCTTTTATTCTGGGGATATCAAGGGGATAGTAAGAGAGCTTGCTCAAACTGATTCTGAATTCCCACAATCGCTTGCCTCCGAGGCGCCGAATAGACACTCCTGCCAGCGAGCCTTCCCTGATCACCTGAGACCTGAAATAAAAATGGTTTAACCCTTCGCGATGCTTAGACAGGACATGTACCTTAATCTTTCCACTCCATCAGAGTGAATTTCAAATGGAAGATCTCAGGGATCAAAAGAAGGGCACAGGTTTAATTATCTCACGGCGGCCACACCCACTCAACCTGCCTAGAGCGCCCCCGCCTGGTCGGGAGAGCGCGACACATCGACTGGGTACATAGCCCAGGGTGGTGGGACGGGGTCGGGGTGGGGTTGGTTCGGTGAGCTGCTGTGGCCAAGGCCTTGGGGGAGCAGGGAGGGCAATGATTCCTAAGCTGACCTGAGAGCCATTCTCAACATTTGCTGTGGCTATTGCAAGGTAATAATGGCTAAGTGATGTTGTTTATCTTTTTTATGTTTGTAGTGCTGAGCATGAACCCAGGGCCTCAAACACTTTACTTCCGAACTGCATCCTTAGTCTCGAGATGCCATTTAAACTAAAGTCACGAATTCTAAGTAGAGCTCTGGGGCCAGTGAGATGGCTCAGGAGGTAAAAGTAAAGAAGCTCGCTCCCAAGCCTTACAGCTAGAGTTCCATGCCTGGGTCCCAGGAGGTGAGAGGAGAGAACCGATTTCTGCAAGCTGTTGTCTGACACTAACACGTGTACCGTGATATCCCTATGCCCACCACACAATTAAAAAAAATAAGAAAAAATTAAAATTATTTTTATTTTATCAGTGTCTGTGTATGTGAGTCCAGGTACCTTCAGAGGCCGGAGTGAGTCCGATCCCCTGGAGGCAGAGTTACAGGCATCTGTGAACTTCCTGATACAAATGCTGGGAACCACCCTCAGGTCCTTGCCGAGGGCACAGTGTGCTCTGAACTGCTGCGTCATCTCTCTAGCCCTATTTTTTTTTTTAAAGCAGAACTCTGCTCATGGGTTTTAGGGAAACTTCTGTTGCCCTGATAAAAGAGGAGAAGCAGCTGGCTCTGCATTCCTTTCCTCTACCCAGAAAGAAAATGGGATGCCGGCGGGTGTGGTAGCCCTATTGCAGCTGTGAGGCTGGGGAGCAGGCTCAAGGGAGGTGTCTGCTGGGAGTGTAGATATTTCTGCTTGCAGCATCTTGAACTGCTGCTTGACCATCTGCCCACACTGGGCGACGTGGACCATGTATGCAACAAGAAGCATGGAGTGGATGTGTTCCTTATAGGTTGGTGACAAGGGACAAAAGCCACTTAGGGCCCATGGCCAGCCATTTCTCAAGGCTTAAGAGAGCTGTGGAATCCCTCACTTGTAGCACAGCCAGGGACCCCAGCAGTCACCTTGCCCTGGGCTCATACTCCTGGGACCTCTGGTGTTCAACGGGCAAAGTGCCAAGGGTATCCGGCTTCCGGGAAAATTAAGAAAGGCCAGACTGCGGGGGTTGTTCCTCCCTAACTAAAGAAGTCACATTTCAGAGCAGGGATGGGAACAAGGCTCCAAGTTGTTTCTGGGGGGTGCCCTGCCCCCACATTACACCCCCAACACATCCTACAGTTATTTTGAGAATTACATGTGCAAAGGGGAGGTGGGGAGAGACTGGGTCAGTTAAGGCTATCTGGGGACTGTCCAGCACAGAGGCGCCTTCAACAAAGACTACTGAAAAGACACCAAATCCTTCATTGTTGCGCCTCCAATTACAGCCGGCAGCTGCCTGCCTTGGGATTTCTGATTTTGGAGAAAAAGAAACACCTGTTTACCTAAGTGGCCACAGGTTACTGGTTTTGTTTTTGTTTTTCTGTACCTTGCATCCCAGTGCTGTCCTCATGGACACAGGGAAATTTCTACATGTCATGGGGAGAAATGGGTGCCGCAGGACAGGGGGCTGGGGAAGTGTTTTGTGCTCAGGGGTAGGGTGAGAGGGTGGGGGTATGGCATTTACCCTGCAACGTGGGGAGGGAAGGGAGCTTTCTAGGTGATGTAAGGTGACTGACTGTGTGAGTCAGGGGAGGCAAGGGACAAGTGAGCCACTTTCTGGCTTCAGTGACTCCAAACACTCAGGGTTTCTCGTTGTCTGGGTTGTGTGGGATTTTAACCACCCCCTGCCACTCCCGGTCTTAATTTGGAAATGGGTTTAAAGTCCCATTTTTGGGATTCTCCACAAGTGACCTACGGAGCTATTTGTACACTGCTGTTTGGGACACTTGCCCTGGCTTCACACAGTGCTCTGCACTCAACCTCTGGCTCCAGGGCCCCCTGGTGCTGGCTGGGTGTCTCAGTCTCTCCTGTCTCTTGGCTCCTGGTTTAAACAGGGCGTTTGCTCAGATTCCTTGGCCACTGTTGTCTGTGCTGCAATGCCTGCTGTCTCCTCAGAGTGACAGGGGCACCATCTTTGAGTGGATCATGCCTCTCCTGAGTTCGCTGGTGGCAAGGCAAGAACATTCCCGCTGTTCTTTTAAATCTCTGATTTCATTCTTTTCAGAGGAATGGGCGAACCTCTGAATTTTTATATATATATATATTTATTTTTTTGTTTCAGTGAGATTTATCGGCGTACAGGATACATTCCCCACCCTCTCCCAAATTATGTTACAGATGCAACATAGATTTTTACATTCTATTTTATACACATTTATGTTACATAATGCTATAATGCACATGCTATATGTTATATGGTAATACTGTATACACACACACACACACACACACACACACACACACACACACACACAGCATGTTTCATTATACAATTGCTTACTACATTCAGTTTTCCTGTAACTCTAACATTGGTTGAAAAAGGGAAAAGAGTGGGATATGCTGCCCCCTAGTGGCAGAGTGTGGTAACACACTTCTCAGGAAAAAGTTTTATACCAACTTCACAAACACCCTTATGAGAGACCAAGTTGATAAATACAGGATTTGGATAATCCCACTCATATGACATATGTACATATTTTAAAATGTATTTATAACACTCTACACATTGTAGAGGCTGAGATATTTCTTTCTAGCTCTGTGGCTTTCTTTTTTAGGACGATGAGCTGTTGGTATATTGAAAATCAAGTATTTTAATAACAAACAATTTTTAATTAAAAATAATTTTGATAGTAAACAATAGAATGTACTATGCCTGCAACACTTCCCATGCAGCTTATGTTTCTTTCCAAAAGACTTTTGTAGAAAACTGGTATGTGTCCTAGTACCCAGAGTGTTTCAAGTGTGCTGATGGAGGAGCTGGGCACAGCCGGACAGTGGGGGCTGTGCCTCTCTCTCTCTCTGTCTGTCTCTGTCTCTGTCTCTGTCTCTATCTCTGTCTCTGTCTCTCTCTCTCTCTCTCCCTTACCTGGGCATCCTAAAAGTCCCACTTCTATCTCCCTGCCCAGCCATTGGTTGCCAACTTTATTTACCGATCAAAACCAACTGGGGGTAGGGAGGGTCCCTCAGCATCTTATGTGCAGAAGTGTGGATTTCTGTGTAATTTTGGGAACCAAATTAACATTAGACCAAATTCACAACACACTGGGTCATAGGGAGTCAAAATGCGTATTTTGAACCAAGTTCATAATCTTGTGAGGTTCTCAGAAAGTTTGGGGGGTTTTAATTGGCAAAAGAGTAGAGTTAAGCTTAAAAGTCACACAAGGTTAACCTTAGGCATGCTTCTTTGTTATGTTAATATTGGAGATGAACTATCTCTAGGTAAAGAGAATATCTTATCTATAGAGGCAACGTCCATTGCTGTATTAGCTTTGCAGAAATCCTTGATCCTCTGCTGCCGATAGACTTCAGCTAGATTCCGGGGCTAGGGGTCACTTTTTTCTTCCTTTGCCCCCTCCTCATTTCACATGTGGCAAACACAGCAATCCAGAGTCTCTGGGGCCTGAACAGCCTTCCTGTATTCATCACACGAATGGAGTGATGAGCGACGGGTTCTGACTGGGCTAACCCCAGGTTCTCAGGGGACCTGTCCAGGGGTCCACACAGAAGGTGTAGGTGGTCCTAGTTGATCTGAGTTACAGCTTTAATTAAGAGTTACAGCTCTTAACTTTGTGTAGGTGGTCCTAGTTGATCTGAGGTGACCCTTTTGGCTAGCTCCAAGGCTTCTGTTGGTGTTTGTACCTGCACGCCCTAGAACACTACCTCCCACCCACAGGGACCCAGGCTGGGGCCCCCGCAAGAGGCTTGGAAGTCTCACCAGTGGCAGCTCAGATGCTGGACACGGGGTCAGCATACTTCCTTCCGAAGCTTGTCAAGGGCTTTGTCTTTGCTGAAAGTATTAAACTCACACTACACTAGAGCAAATCTAGTAAGTTTATTTTATTTTATCTTTTGTTTCTTTTGAGACAGGGTTTCTCTGTCTAGCCCTGGCGGTCCCGAAACTTACTCTGCAAACCAGGCTGGCTTCGAACTCACAAAGACCTTCCTGCCTTTGCCTCCTGAGTTCCGGGATTAAAGGTGTGCACCACCATCTCCTGGCTAGCTTATTTATTTTAGTTAATTAATAAAAATTTAAAATGTTTTAGTTGTGTGTTGTGTGTTGTGGGTCATAAATGTATGGTACCCAGCTCTGTTGATATGGTCAAAAGCAGCCATACGTTACAAAAATGAATGTGGCCCTTCCAATCAAACTTCCCAAGCACTCAAATACATATAATAAAGTATTCTTTCTCAGCCATGCTGAAACAGAAGAATCATTCTTAGCTTGCTCTTGGCACATTAAATGAACCGCAGGCCGGACCTCGCCGCCAACACCACGAAGCTTCCCCCAAGCCCGCCAGCGTGTATCTCTCAGACCTAGGTCACTTCCAAGCTGCAGTCACAGTGAACAGGTTCAGGAAGTTTGTCACCTTACGGTAACCCCAGCTCTGTGGAGGTGCCTCAGAAAAGAGATTTCTCTGGCTGTGTGGGAAGCTACCCAATATAAAGGATCTAATCCAGTTGGACAGGCCAATCACCTGGCTAAGGGACCTCCTCTCAGGGAGATGGGGCTACCCATGGGAAGACAGATATACTTCAAGCCATGATAAGGGCCAGGAGAAATAATTATCCCTTTAATGCGATAGAGTACATTTTCTTCCTGCCCGCTAAGGACAGTTTCTTAGAGAACCACAGACGCACAGCTCTTAATGTTGCTGAATTACTTGGCAAAGCCTTCTTTTTTTCCTCTCTCTTTTCTAAGTTTGTTACCCTGGCACCCCGGATTTCCCTTTGGCTGTGAAGTTCCCTTCCCTGCCACATAGCTCCTTATCTGCTGACCTCCCTCCAGGCTGGCTTAACTCCGACGGACTGATACTTTCTTCTCCATTTCCCTCCTCCGGGAAGCCACCTAGATTTACATCCTTCTCGTCCTGGGGCTTTTCTTTTAAACTAATTCTAAAATTGTCCTTGAGCTTCTGTTTGAGTCGGATTTTAAATTCTTTTACTGATGAGACAAAGTCCCAAGAGGGCACCCTGATTTCCCTGGTATCCTACAACTCTGGATTCCTCTAGCTAGGACCATTGGAGAGGTAACCTACCCCATCCAACAACCCCATCCAACACAGGGAATCTGGTCATTTCCCCAATTCCCTAAGAGGCAGTAAAAGGTTACCTTTCCAGAGAAGGGAGTGACCAGGACAGTGGGGAGGAGAGGCCATTGCTGTAAGGACAGGGGCTCAACGTTTTGGTTTATAGGCCTTACCCATAAGCCAAAAATGTCTTCTTCGTTCCTATCCTGGTTGTCAGCCAGAAATACAAAAAAGTTTTTGGGGGCTCTGATCCCTGTTTTGTCTCCTAAATGATTTGGGGGTTACTTCTTCAGTGGGTGGGAGAGATAAAAATTTTTCTCTCTTTAAAAAGAAATGTCTGAAGCCGGGCAGTGGTGGCACACACCTTTAATCTCAGCACTCGGGAGGCAGAGGTAGGCGGATTTCTGAGTTCGAGGCCACCCTGGTCTACAGAGTGAGTTCCAGGACAGCCAGGGCTACACAGAGAAACCCTGTCTCCAAAAACAAACAAGCACGCAAAAGTCTCCCCTTATTTAGTTGCTTACTCTGTGCGCATCTGCGTGCGTGTGTGCCGCTGTGGGCATGGCTGAGTCCGGAGGCCAGCACTGGGCAGTCAGTTCACTTTCACCTCGTTGAGGTGGGATTCTACAGCTCTGCACTCTAGACAGTGTTGGCCCAAGGACTTCTGTGTGATTCTCTTGTCTCTGCCTTTCATCTTGAAGCGGTGGTGCAGGCACTGCAGGTAGCAGCCATGCACAGTCAGCCTCTTTAATGGTGGACTCCAGACACTGAATTCTGGCCCCTGGCCTTCACATATAGGCTTCTCACACTGTTGAGACATCTCCTTGGCCCCGATAGAAATTATTCTAAGGACTGCGGAACAACTGGGTTAAGGACTTTTCTGTTCCGTTTTCTGGCTAACTCGGAGTTCACGAAGGGTTAAATTTTGCTACTAATCCCAAGCGGGCATACTCTTGTTTAGGTATTTGGAATTGTTTGACCCTGCTGGCCCTCTACTTCCTAAAAAGATGTTGATCTATTGAAAACACTCTTTCCAAAGAGCTTGTCCATTTAATCAAAAATCTAATTTAGAGCCTTTGGAGCCCTTACCCAGTCGCCTCCAGATTCCTTTCATCCCAAGTCCGCATCTCTTCGAGCACACCCCTTTCGGTTTCCTAAGTAGGCACTTGAATAATTAAACCCCTACTCCTTTGGAGGTTCTGAGCCCTCATCCACATGCTAATCACCCCACCGCTCTCCCTTCTCCGGTGGCTTCTCCCATTTCCTTTTGATGAAGCACACAGGCTGGAAGCTCAGTCAAGGTCAGATGCGCGCTTTTGTATTACATACCAGCTCGCCATCTCTGTGGCGTTGGCCTCTTAATTCACACTAATACTACATCATTTGCTTCCCTGACCTCCAGCAGCCCCAGATGCCCCCCTCAGCGTCCTTCCCCCTGCCCCCGCCCCCGGACCGTTCTGAGATCTTGTCTTTAAGAAGTCATGACTAATTTAGGGTCCATCAGCCGTCATAAATACTTTAAATTGCTCTTCCGCGTGTGAAGTGTCTCCCATGGGCCGCTTAATTTACCAAGTGTCCCCGGTTGTTTTTGTCCCAGACCAGTCCTTGTCCCTGTCCTTAGTAACTGTTCTCAGTGCGCTCATTGGTTCAGACTAAGGAAATGGAACTTCTATTTGGGGATGAGCCAGTGTGTGAGGTGAAATGCATTAAGGTTAGATTTCAAGAGTTTTTATAATTTATTTATTTATTTCAGCCCAATGAAACGTTTTTGGGAGGGCTGCTGAACCTGACATCACACTTAGTGGCCTGACTTCTGGTTAGAGAAAGTCTACACATTGTCTTTTTACTTGAGACTCCTGCAGTTTTAGGGTTTTATTTTATTTATTTATTTTTTTATTGAATTTTAAAATTTACCTGTGGAGAATTTTCTGAGACTAAATTCTGCCCCACTGATAAGACTGTACCTTCCTCCAGCTTTTTCTGCTTGGTTATTTATTTATATGTTTATGTATATATTTATTTTTGTATGCGTGGTGTACATGTATGTACGGGCATGTGTGTGCATGCCTGTGTATGTCCCTGTGGAGGACACTGGGTGTCTTGCTCAATCACCCTCTACTTTATCCCCTTGAGACAGGGTCTCCCAGTGAACTAGGAGCTAGCCCCCGTAATTTCTTTGTTTTCAGCCCTCAGCTCTTGGATTACAGGATGTTCAGCCACATCCAGCTTTTTTATGTGGGTTCTGGGATTTTAACTCAGGTCCCTGTGCTTGTGTAACCAACATTACAAACCTCTGAGCCATCGTCATAGGCCTTTATTGATAATTAGAAGGAAAAGCAAATTAGCATATAAAATAATGGGTTTTTCTTATGGCATTTTTATACATAGTTTTGGTTGATTTCCATACCCACCTCCATTCTCACTGGTAATTTTAAAAGGGAGGGGGGCTATAGAATGTGTATATTAAATTAGTGCATATGTAAATACATACATAAAGACAAAGCAGATGTGGCAAAATGTTTTTTGTTTTTTTGTTTGTTTTGTTTTATTTCGAGACAGGGTTTCTCTGTGTAGCCCTGGCTGTCCTGGAACTCACTCTGTAGACCAGGCTGGCCTCGAACTCAGAAATCC
>NC_034594.1:54104880-54112978 GCF_900095145.1 Mus pahari
CCTGCCTCTGCCTCCCGAGTGCTGGGATTAAAGGCGTGCGCCACCACGCCCGGCCCGATGTGGCAAAATGTTAGTGATGACTTAGGTGAATTAAGGTGAATATCGTGAAGAGGAGGGGAAGCTGGGTGAAGGGTGCGGGCAGTTCATTGATGTTTCCAACTTTTCTCTTGGGCTGAGACTCTTTGAAAATGACATGTTATTAATTAGGAGTAAGGAAACCAGTCTAGAGGCTGCTGGGACATTTGATCACCAGCTTCCTGGCTCTGTCTTCCCTAGAGTGTGCCTTGGTGTGTTTTTGGGTTTCATCACGAACTGGGTCAGTAAATGCCCTGTCTGTCTGGTCCCTGCCCCCACAGTGATGCTCTATCTCAGACAAGAAGTCCTCAGACACCAGGGCCATGCACCGTGACAGGGGCAGGGGGCAGAAGAGATAGAGGGTGTTGTCACTTCCGTATGAGCGAGCGAGCAGCTGTCAGCTGAGCAGAGGCCAAGCAGAGAGGGAGAGGTTCAGCTGCAGGTCTAACCCATTTCCAGACCCTACAGGCTGCCCTAGCAGAAGCTGGGATTGATCAAAAATCTATAATTGTGTGGAGTGAATCTGCACCACGGTGGGAGCCATGGTGTGTGTGGGATGCTGGAGGTATAGCGGGAAGCCGTCTGGCTGGGGTGCAGGTAGCACGTGGGACAGGCAGACAGGGTCTTGTGACTCCTTTTAGAAACATTTTTCTTTATTCTGTGGACCACTGGGGAGGAGGAGCAGGCAGAAATGTCATGATGAGATTTGAAAACTTTTTTTTTTGAAAAAAACAAAAAACCAAAAACAAACCCTCTAGCTGTAATGTAATGAAATACAATAAATAAATGAACAAATAAGTAGATGCTTGAAAAAGGAACATGGAGATGAGGGAGAAGCCAGGAGGCTGTTGCAGCATCCAGCAAGCAGTGACACTTCATGGACCAGATGGTGGCTGGAGAGAGAGAGAGAGAGAAAGAGAGAGAGAGAGAGAGAGAGAGAGAGAGAGAGAGAGAGAGAGAGAGCTGGTTAAATTGCAGAGATGTGTAGCACGGTTGGACCAGGTGATTAATTGGACCGTCCTATTTTGACATTCTTTTATAGAAAAATTTTTTTTCTATTTTTCCTTCAGGTTTATAGGTTGGTAAGAAAATACAGTTTTCTCTTTTTGCCCCCAAAGCATTTACAAATATTTCCATTTCCGTGACATTGACTAATTGTCTTGCCTGTGCATGCCTGAGACAGCATTCTTCCCGAGGAGAGCATGGGTTATCTCATTCAGCGAGGGCGTGCTCATTAGGAACCCGGACCTGCTCATCACGTTCTGGAAGCTGAGGCGTGGAAGGTGGGCTTTAATGTGACTTTTAAACAATCTAACATACTTTTGGAGTCCCTTTAGACAACAGGACTTTTACTAGAAGATATGAATTTTGACAGGGAAGAAGCCCAAACAACGATGCAATCTCAGCACTGACAAATCACTGCCATTGTATGTCTCCAGGCTGTGGATGATTTACAATTACAGTGGGACACGTTCTCTTTGATTTATGGCACCCTGTTAGCCATGGAATTACTTAGCAAAATCAGTTTGCTTGATATAAGTATTTCCCCCCCGCCCCTGCCTTGCCTAGGAAAAAAAATTTGACCTGAAGAAAAGATGACATTAATTTAGGACTAGTGGAGTTATCATTGAGTTATCAAAATAAATCTGAAGACATAAATCAATTCTACTACACGGGGAATGTTAAATCAATAAGTCGAGAAAGACTCCATTGATTGGGTGGCTTTCACTCAAGCCTTTGGCATTAGATCCCTTGGCCATATGTTTAATTGAAATGATAATGTAGATAACTTTGGGCATCCTGTCTTTCATGTGGGATAGTTCAAGGTAAGTGAGATGATCTGGCTCTGTTGTTCCTCTCCTAAGAGGTCAGGGGTGGGGACTTTTTGCCAGTTTCCTGTCTCCAGGAACTCTCCACAGAGATAGGCCTAACTCTTGTAAGCTACTTCTTTTATTTAAAAACCGTATTTTAAAAATGTTAACAGCGGGCTGGTGAGATGGCTCAGTGGGTAAGAGCACCCGACTGCTCTTCTGAAGGCCCGGAGTTCAAATCCCAGCAACCACATGGTGGCTCATAACCATCCTTAACAAGATCTGATGTCCTCTTCTGGAGTGTCTGAAGACAGCTACAGTGTATTTACATATAATAAATAAATAAATCTTTAAAAAAAAAAAAATGTTAACAGCACCTGTCTTTACCTTTCACTCCCTCTCTTCCTGCGCGGCTGTACCATGAGATGATGATGTATACATGGCAGTCAGAAGACAATGTATGGGAGTCAACTCTACTTTTCACCACGTGGGTTACAGGGATGGAACTCGGGTTGGTGGCAAGTGCGTCCATTCACTGAGCCATCTTGTCATTCCACCAGTTATTACATTTAAATTTAATTTACAAGAATACAGGTAGAGTGGTCCCAGTTTAAAGGAGACACTGAAAAAAAAATGACTCACAACAAACACCGCCCACATACTGATGGTTATTGTACTGAATTGTAGTAGCTATTTTTGTGACATCTCTTTGACTTAAAGAGCTGTGAAGGGGTGTGTGTGTTTTATCCTAATGTCCCTTTAGTCACGTTTCAATGTGGACTTTACAAAGTTGCAATCAGAACTGTATGTGTTAGCTTTTACTCTGTAATAAAGAGCCCCAAACATGGTGCCTAAAACAAGAGCTATTTGTTTTCTTTTTCAAACAAAATTATATTGATTTATTTTGTTGTGTGTCCCCTGCGCTCTCTCTCTCTCTCTCTCTCTCTCTCTCTCTCTCTCTNTGTGTGTGTGTGTGTGTGTGTGTGTGTACTTTTGATGTTGCTGTTTTTGAGTTAAGGTCTTACTATGTAGTTCAGTTTGGCCTCAAACTTGCTGTCTTTCTGCTTCAGCTCCATTCTACCTGGCTTATACATGTTATTTTAAAAGCTGATATACTGAGTATTTATTATGTATTAATTTTAATCCATAGACACTAGTAGAGTTAGGTGGTAAAATTATTATTATTATTTTTTTTTGAGACAGGGTTTCTCTATATAGCCCTGGCTGTCCTGGAACTCACTCTGTAGACCAGGCTGGCCTAAAACTCAGAAATCCGCCTGCCTCTGCCTCCCAAGTGCTGGGATTAAAGGCGTGCGCCACCACCACCTGGCAGGTAAAATTATTATCCCTATGTCACTTACTAGTGAAGACACTGTGGGCCAGAGTCATAATGAAATTCCCTCAAGGTCGCACAGCTAGTAAGAAGAGGTACACAATTTTACCCTGGTTTCTATAATCTTGAAGCCTTATTTAGAAGACTTCTCGTGACAACCAATAATTGCTTTCTGCTGTAGGTTCAGATGTTGCTCAATCTATGAAGGTGTAAGGGAAGCCATTGGGATGATTCATGCATTGGACTTACTGTTCACTCTTACACCTTCATGACTGTTATAGTACAAATCCAAAATGGCCTTTGCAGGCTCATGGCTTTGATCCCCAGCTGGTGGCACTGTTGGTCACACTGTGGAAGTATGGCCTAGCTAGAGGACGTACATTCCTGGGTGGTGGCTTCTTGCTGTCTATTATCCCTGGCTTCTTGCTGTTATGTCTTCTCTGCTTCCAGATCCGTTCAGAGATGAGCAAGGTGTTGTTTCCACTGCCACAGCCAGGAGCCCTTCCTGGTGGCACGCCCTGCCCACTGTGATGGTCTGTGCTTCCTTCACTCTGAGTCCTAACGCTTTCCTCATCAAGGGGCTTCCTGTCAGGTATTTGGTCACAAAGGAGAGAAAAGTAGCTAATACAGTGTCCCAACCTCAGTACACAGATGTGACCCAGCTTTCCGTGTTCCTGCCTCCTCCATTCTAGGTTAAGCAGCCCTAAGTGGTCATTACAAAGACCCTCAGGTGTCCTTCAGCGTCTCCCATCAGCCATGGTCTTATGCTGTATCAGTGCTGTTGCTTCCTGGGGAGCTGACCTGACCAGCGGTAGGCTCAGGGCAATCTTTGCCTGTAAGCAGGCAAGATTCAGAACAAGCCTAAATATCTATTTAGATGTAAGGGCTAGGCTGGCCTAATCATATGTGAAAGAGGATTGGTGCCCGCCTTCAGAGGGTTCTTCCAAGATGCCCTGCAGCCTGCTCAGCAATGTGGATGTGCTATTCCACGCTGTAACTACCATCCAAGTAACTGAGCTGAAAGTACTTCCAACAGTGTACTAAACAGGGGCTGGGGCAGGGGGTGGGCATCAGTTTTTAGTTACAGCTATTATTTAAAAATTAGTTATAGAAACTTATAATAAGCTGTGTGTGGCTAGCCTGGACCATGTGAAACCCTATCTTAAAAAAGAAAAAAAAAATCAGTAGAGACTAGTGAGACAGCTCAGCAGGCAGAAGTACTTGCTGGATAACAAGAGTTTGGTCTTTGAAACCCATATAAAGGTGGAGAGAGAACTGATCCTACACAGTTATCCTCTGACCTCTGCATGCACTGTGACCCATCCTCCGTATCACACAATAGTAATGAATATGAAGGTGATAAAAAGCAATGTGGTATTGTCTCTGATTTATTACTACATTTTACTAGTCTCTATGATCGTGGTCCTTAACCTGTGGGTTGTGATCCTTTGGGGAGGTCAACGGCCCTTTCACAGGGGTTGCATATCAGATATTTGGATCATGATTTGTAACAGTAGCAAACCTGCAGTTATGAAGTAGCAATGAAAATAATTTTATGGTCGGGGGGGGGGGAGTCACCACAACTCAGCGCTCTGTGACATCACCCAAAGGCTACACTCTGACATCACCCCGACTCTACACTCTGCAATATCATCCCAACTCTGCGACATCACCTCAATCCTGCATTTTGTGACACCACCTCAGTTATGCATCCTGTGATTTCATATTCGTTGCTTGCATCCAACCATGCTGGGAGTATGTGCATGTTGGCGATCTGCATACGCTATACACCAGGTTTGATTTATTGTTTTGTTGACTGTCCAGGCTTGCCACAGTGATGGTGGAAATGTGAACAACTGACGTCAAGTGTGTTGTGTCTGTACTTGTGTCCTCACACAGAAGACACATTGAGATTCTCCCAGCGTTTAAAACCATCATCTGATTGTGCAAGCTATTGCTTACGTCACTGAGAGACTGCAAGTACATCCCTTGGCCTTCTCCTTGTAAAAGGGAATATAAACCATTCTTCACACTGCTACACTTACTTGTTAAATGCAGCTATGTACAAGCGCTTGGGAAAGATCAAGAAAGCATTTTCTGGGACGCTCCTCACTGTGTGGTATTTACACCGGAATATTGTCTAACTCGCTAGTACCCTAAGTCCCTTCAATTCAGAGTAACTGCTAAAATTCATAGAAAATGTATTACATGTGTGGCATATTTCCATACATAGACTGTGCTCCCCAGAGAGCCCGGGAGGCATGTCCCCATATTCTCTTCTTCACAGCAGGGGATTTTCTTCCACAGTCAGCATGCTCCACAACACAGCTGTTCTTTTTGTCCTTGTCTGTTGTCAGTCACAGAGAGCCGTAAAAATGATCACATTTCCGCAGCTGGAGCTGCGAACAGGGTTAGAGATTCCTGGATCCTGTGACTGGCTTACTACCTGACAGGAACCAGGGAGCCAAGCTGTATTTTGGAGATCCTGTGCATCATGATAGGGAAGGGATGGTGTGACATCAGACAGCCAATAGGGAAGCAGGGAGCGAATAGGGTGCGAATAGGGTAGAGCTAATGAGGCCCGCCTCCCGGTGGCCCACTTCCAGCAGCAAAGGCCCACTTTCCGGCAGGGTCCACAACCTTTCAAAACAAAACACCACCTGCTGGGACCAAGTGGGGGTTGTTTCACATTTGAACCATGGTAGGTCACTTGGCTTAAACGTTGTCACTATAGATGATGTCATTCATCACTATAGGATGTTTTGAAATTTGGTGAATCTGGTGGAAACAGCAAGGACAGCCAAAGTTACCATTTATAAAGCACATCCACTCTCATTAGCTCACGTCACACTTCCAAAGATTTCTCTGCTTCAGGCCATTCTTGGGCAGCTGTGTGGTGTGGGAAGGAAGGCTCTTTATCCAAGCTTTTCAGCCCACGTGCAGCTAGCTTAATGCGCCTTCAGCGTGCACTTGCCGGTGAGACTTGGTGCCCAGGGCGCTCACTATTTCCTCCGTTCTTCATTACACCCCATCTGCAGTGAATTCAGGGCAGGAAATAAGACCCCTTAAGGGGTTATTAACAGTTGGAGTGGAAAGCGTGATCCCACTTGTCCAAAGTAAGTGTGATGTAGTTATCTTTGAATCTATTTCCCTCTCCAGGGATATGATTTAGGGGAGAGGTGTGGCTCATACGGAGGGCCAGAAGCAGCTGCTCCAGCTCTTTGGAAAGAAGTTCTGATCCTTTTCTAAATGTTATACCCTTCCTGGGGTTCTTTCAGGGTTAAGTTAAAAAAAAACAAACAAACAAAAAAACAAAACAAAAAAGCGAAACATAACCCACCCCAACAATAACAACAACAAAATGAAAATGTGAAGACAAACAACGCCCCAAACCACAGACTAAAGGATGAAAACATCACAAAACTCGTTTTTACTATTTATTTGTATGTATGTCTATTCATTTGTTTTGGTTGTTGTATATAAGATTTGCTCTGGAAATTTCTTCATAAAGTACAAACGAAGACAAGAGCTTGCACTCAGGGGCAATAGTTCATGCCCGTTAGTAACCATTCTGGGTCCGTTCTGAGGAATGCTCAACATCTGGAGCTTGGCTATCATCCAGTTGAAAGGGGTTGATTTTCAGAGCCGTGTGGGATCTCTCAGGCTGGAGAATGGGCTTTGGGGATGAAAGGCACTGATGTGTTTGGTGGCGATCAAACTACCAAGATAGTATCCTGGCTCCTTCCCGAGTTATGCGCAGATGATGATTACGCGATCTACAATAGCATCCTCTGAATTGCTATGAATGAAGGGGTTCAGAGGGCCAGAGCAGTTTGGAGGACAGCTTAGTTAGACTGAGGACAAAGGCCAGCTTGGTAGGGTCAGCAGACGCATTGTGGAGGCAAAGCTGTATCTATCGTATGCTTCTAGAGACAGCCAAACATGCATTTTTAAAACCAAGATTTGCTTTTTTCCCCTCCTCTTTAGTTATTGATTACCTCTGTGAAGGAGAGAATATTGACATGTGCGGAGGAGCGGAACGAGTTGCAATCGTTTTAGATGGAGTGTCTTTGCCAGGGCTTCGTGTTCAGATTTAAGTGGGAGCCACTGTGGGTTCTGAAATAGCTTCTATAACCAGTTTCATCACAGACCTAATCATCCAAAACACTGTCCTCTGTAATTTGACTGAAAAGCAGCTCGACAGCCAGGGCTTCAATTCTTGAAAAGGATTTAGCAGCCAGCCGGCTTATGCTTATTAGAGATTCCTAACACCGTCTCCTCCCCTCGTTTACTCTAGCCACAGCTAAATAAAGCCAGAGGCTTGGATCAAGTCTGGAGGTGGGAGGGCTGGGAACAGACTCCTGGGGGAAGCAGTTGGGTTGAAAACATATTAGACAAGGCTTTGCTTGTTCTGTAGAAGTTCTAGTCTCAGGTCTGAGAACTTAAAGAGTCTCTTTGTTCAGAGGACAGACAGCCCAGACAGGCGAGGGCTGCAGCATCTTCACTTAGAGGAGAATGTGACTTTTCTGAGCCTGGGACTTGATGTGTTAGCCACCTTTGATTTTCATCTCCATTCACTGTGGAATCTATCTTTTAAAAAATGATTGGTTTATTTTATTTCCCAGGCATTGGTGTTTTGCCTTCAAGTCTATCTGGGTGAGGTTGCCAGATCCCCTAGAACTGAAGTCACAGTTGTGAGTTGCCCTGTGGGTGACTGGGAAGTGAACCCTAGTCCCCTAGAACAGCCAGGGCTCCTAACTGCCGAGCCAAATCTCTGTTTTTTAGACTAAGAATCTCTGAAGATTTTGCTTACTTTATCCTTCCTTCCTTCCTTTCTCTCTTCCTTCCTTCCTCCCTCCCTCCCTCCCTCCCTCCCTCC
>NC_034594.1:54113158-54118929 GCF_900095145.1 Mus pahari
CTCCCTCCCTCCCTCCCTCCCTCCCCCCCCATCATTTCCTTTTCTTCTTGAGACAGCGTTTCTCTGTGTAAGGCCTGGTTCTCCTGGAGCTCACTTTGTACACCAGGCTGCTCTGGAGGTACTAGAGAGGAATCAGGGCAGATTCAACTGAAATGTTCTTAGAAAATGTCAACAGACCTTCCATAGCAGGTTTCTACTAACTGTGGGGGAAGGGAAGGACCCGAATGGAATGTTTAGTGCTTTCTTTTCCTCTCCCACTTCCATCCCCCCATCCCCTCCTCCCTCTCCTCTTTTCCAGCTGGTACTGAGTCAAACCTAGGGCCATTACCTTGAGGTCACACTTCCTGCTTCTGAGCTGATGGTCCCCAGCCCTACTTCCCACTTTTTTCTTTAAAGATTTATTTATTTATTGTATGTCAGTACACTGTAGCTGTCTTCGGACACCCCAGAAGAGGGCGTCAGATTTCATTACAGATGTTTGTGAGCCACCATGTGGTTGCTGGGATTTGAACTCAGGACCTTCGGAAGAGCAGTCAGTGCTCTTAACTGCTGAGCCATTTCTCCAGCGCCCTACTCCTCACTTTTAAGCCCTGGATGGGTAACCCTTAAGTCAGAGAAAGGGAGGGCACTCCCGGATAAGCCAAGTGAGGACCATGAAAGTCAGTTCCCTTCCCTGCTTGGCTCTCTTAGTAGCAATCCCCATGAACACCTTTCAGAAAGCCATCGGCTCCCAGCATCCGACTAAGCCAACAGAGCAGCAAAACCAAGCCAGCCTGAGGAGGCTGCCCGAGGCCTGCCTCTTCGCTGCTCTCTTTGCTACTGATCTGAGTTTAAGAGCCCTCTGAGAGCCGGGCTAGCCAGCTAGCGACAGATAGAGAGGCTTAGCCACTTTCAAGGCCCCTTGATTTTCATGCTGGGATAAAGAGATTCTATTCCATCGCTCATCTGATCCTCCTTGTCTTCGGATCGTGTCAAAACTCCGGTTTGGTTGGGTCCCCCAGATCATTATGAAAAGGCAGATTAACCAGATTACAGAGGTCCACCAAACTCAGCGCTCTCAGTTAAATGACACCCACCTCGAACCCCAGAGCGGCCTCCAGCCCTGTTCCCTGGCTTCATTATTACAATGATTTCATTTAATAAACCCGCTGTCGCATGCTAATCTCCAGTCAAGTTTAAGTACGAGAATCCTCGTTAGCCATGATTAGGCGACATGGATGGTTGACAAAATTTTCTCATGCCTTAGGATTCATTTTCATTAAGAACTCTAAATTGATTTAAAAAAAAAAAAAAAAACAAGAAGAAACTTCTACAAGAGTACCTGATTGACAGCGACTTTATGAATTTTCACCATGAAGGCTTGTGAGCCGGAAACGGCTTTAGTTGTTCAGCCAGACTATACCTTTGGCTGTGCGCTAGGACGAATTTCCTTTGCGGGGATTTTTTTTACCCTCCAGTCTCTTTTCCACTTTGCTGTTTTGGCTCCTGCCAGTCAAGCAGGATGGGAGCTCTTCACGTATTTATCATCTTTTAAGAGGTGCAGCATTCCCCAGACAGCACCGGGGGTGGGTGGGGGGTTCTTGTTCCCTGACGCTGATCTGTTCTCACTTCACCTTGAACTCTTTCCCTTCCGCCAACCTTCCAGGAGCAGTTACTGTTTGCTTCCCTCTCTGACCCTTCACTTTCTTTCTTTTTTCCTATACAGCCAAGGATGACTTTGAACTTCCGATTCTCCTGTCTCCACCCTGAGCACTGGGCTTACAGAGCATGGGCTGCCACGCTGATTTAGGTGGTATTAGGGCTTCCTGCATGCTTTGAAAGCACCACACTGACAGAGATACATACTCATCCTCCCCTTCCCCTTCATCTTTCCACTGAAGGCTGTGTTCACTTCAGTCCTTGAAGAAGCAGGTGTCAAAACAGGCTCAAATATGCAAGGGTTTTGTAGGAGGGACTCCTCCTGGAGAGAAAGTGGGAGTGAGCCTTGAGCCTCTAAGACAAGCCTGGATCATCAGTGTAGGAGGAAGCCATGGCGGGCAGGTCTAGGCCAAGGAAGCTCCACGAGACCCCCAGGGTCTCAGAGACAAAGCCGAGCACAGCTTGAGGGTCATCTGCCTCAACAGCCTTGCTGCACAGAACGGCCTTGGTCCAAGGCAGTGCCACTTCAGAAGGCAGCTTGGGGACTCCCGATTCTTGATCCAGGTTGGAAACAGAGGTCTGTAAGAGCCTTCCTTCCCATGGCTACCGTTGAGTCAAAGTCTAGAGTAAAGCCAAATTCGACTGAAGACACAGAATAGGAAAATGAGTCTGACTATAATCAAAATGATGAGCCAGGCAGTGCGTGGTTACCACTTCCCATCAGCAACGAAGTGCAGATAAATATCAATGTTGACGTGCCCATGCCTGGAATATATATACATGTATATTCCATTATATGTATATAGCATTAACCTCTATAGAGGCTAATGCTCCTCCAAGAATCTCTAGGTTTTCAAATAAATAGCCCAATGCTTTAGGGACACCTTCCCGAGTTGTTGGAGTTGTTGGTCAGGGGCATCTTAGAGACTCCACATTGATAGTTTATTGTCATTGTCCTTGGTTGCTGACCATAACTTGACAGTAAGACCCTACTGCTGAAGACAGCACACACTTTGGTCAGAGAACAGGGAGAAACCAGACTTGTACTGACCGTGAAATGTCCCGTTGCCTAGCTTTCACAGTTCCAGCGTGTGCTTTACAGGCTGCCGTGGGAGAAGAGTTATCAGCCATCTCACCCCACTGTGAACCCTGTGAGCTACAATAACAATGGACGCAGCAGAATATGCCCTGGGGGGCCACAGTGCCAGGAGCGTTAGGGAGATAACCAACTGCTTTCTGATTTTTTTTTTTTTTTTTTTGGTTTTTCGAGACAGGGTTTCTCTGTATAGCNCTGGCTGTCCTGGAACTCACTTTGTAGACCAGGCTGGCCTCGAACTCAGAAATCTGCCTGCCTCTGCCTCCCGAGTGCTGGGATTAAAGGCGTGTACCACCATGCCCGGCTTTCTGATTGGTTTTAAGTCCAGCATCATAGCAGGGAATGTCTGGCATTGTAAATCTGTCCAAGAACCTGTCGTTGGGGGAGCTCACAGGTCTCATTAGTGAACCCTCTGTTATTATTTTGCTAAACGGATGTAGTATGAAACTAGCCTCTAAATTCATATCTTTATGTCCATAAAGTAGTACAACCCACAGACTTCACCTGTGAAGTCTCTTTGCCCAGTGGATGACTGTTAGAGCAGAAACTCACAAGTGGCCAGATGCAGAACGCTCAGCCACAAACAGGGCATGTTTGGCACACCCCTCTGCATCCAAAGGCTCATGGACCATTATGTAAGAGAAGATGGAACGATTGTAAGAGCCAAGGGTCACAGAGTACTGGAGTGAAACATGTCTCATGAACTCATGGTGCAAGTGTGGTTGCCTACATAAGACCTATGCAGGATCCAGCCAGTTTAGCCAGTCTAGAGTGAATTAGGGAGGGACTCACAAGCTCCCACCCCCATCTAAGGGAGGCTGATTGTTTTTTTTTTAATTTTTATTTTGTACAGTTCTGGGTACCCATTAGTCCTGTACCCATTAGTGTATGGCAACACAAATTAGTCTAAGTGGGTTCAAAAAAAATCCCAAACAAACAAATAAACAAACAAACCCCAATCAGAAGATATGAAATTGGGAGGAGTGGTGGTGTTGGTGTTGTTGTTGGTGTGTGTACATAAGGACTTAAGGAGGGGTTAAATATGATCAAAATATATCATATGCTTTTATGAGATTTTCAAAGAATAAAAACATTGCATTTAAAAACTTGAAAATAAATGTACACTGTAAGTGTAGCAGCGAGTTCTTTTAGAGAAGAAGCATGCATTTTCTCCCTATCTTAGCAAGAGAGGGTCAAGAAGGTATTTTGGTTGACCTGAGGAAGACATCATCTTGAATGACTTCTCTGTCCCAGGAAGATGGCTGGGGCTCTTAGAGACATGGAACAAATTGACGGTTGTTCCATTCCCCAGAAAAGGGGGTATGAGTAGATATATGGGGACCTGAGCATGGGGGAAGAAAAGATGCCTGGGACTGTGGGTCCTTGAGGCAAGTGACAGCTGAGCCCACATGTGCCCTGGCTTGAAGTCCAGGAAGCAGGGGACCATGGGAGCAGAGAGAGAAGGATGTGAAGGCTGTAATATTGGGCTGCTGTCTGTCATGTGAGCTGCGTGGAGGACCACAGCTGGCTTCACTTTCTTGGCTTCTCTTCCCAGGTGTCTGCCCTCTGCTCCTAGGGATTTAGGAGAGCCCTTGCAGGTAGTGACACCTACGACTCTGTGGTACCCCTGTTTGGAAAGAGGCTGAAACATACAAATGCCTTTGGGGACCAGTGGGCATGCAGAGAGACTGCGCATCTCAGTTACAAAGAGCCGAGGAGCAAAACAGGCTTTTAAAAATCTTTATTTATTGACAAGTTGGAGTATTAGTCACTGTGATGAAGACTAAATGAACTTTCTTTAGGCATCTTTGAAGTAAAATGTTATTCATCTGGGCCGGACTTGGGATTTTGTGTGGTTCTCTCTGGGTAGCATTGAGGGGTAGGAGGAGGGGAGGGAAGGGCAGTTAAGGACTGTAAACAACTTCCCACGCTGGGATCACCTTCTCTCTATTGCATAAAATCCAGATGGGTCTCCTCATTGTTCCTGCCTCTCTTGGTTTTCTAGAAGTCCCTGAAGGCACATAAAAAAATACAGAAATCAGGTACATTATTCTCTATGCTTGGCTTCATAAAAATTAATTATAGGAAAAATATATGCTGTGATGTATTCATGCTAGCTGTACTTTCTCCTGTGAATAGAACTCAACAGTTCTCCTTTGTGTTGTAAAATGGTACTATAGTCATGCAATGGTACTATAGTTGGTGGCATTGCCTGTAATTATAAGCCTATTGAGTTCTGGATTTTACAGGTTTGGGGAGGGGTCTACAGAGCTCTGCTTTTCAATCACTCAGGATTAAACTTGGCATTCAGGTTTTTTGTGCAAAGCTGGTTCTGGCTGGTTAATACTCATTCTGACCAACTGTGTGAAGAAAAATCAATTCCACTCAGGCACTCAGCCAACACATGCTGGTACTGGTGAACTGAGTTTGTGGAAACTGGCAGTGTCCTTTCTGAAGTGGGATTTGTGCCTCAGTGGTTCATGTCTGTGTCATGGCGGCTGCCAAAATATTTTGAGTATTGCTGGACTTATATATCTATACTTTTTCTGCTTCTCATGTGTAGGTTGGATTATCAAGCTATAACCCAAGATATTATGTCTAGCTATGAAAATAAGCTCCGACTGACATGTCTAAAATTTATGGGCACCTGATGAAGTGTAATGGATTTACAAGGAGCTGCCCTGAGGCTTCATCAAGTCAGGCCACTGAATCCTGTTAAAATAATTGTTCTATTTACAGTCCATTGGACTTCTAATGGGCAGACTGCCAATTAGGGTTGATCATAAGTATAATTATGTATAGGTCGGCAACATCCCTTACATATAACCCATTCCTTTCCAGAGTCCAGTTTCATGGGTCTGCTCTTCTGGTCCAGCCTTATTCTGGCTTTCCGAGTTCTGGGATGGGTCAACTTGTCTGGCTGGCTCTTGTGGGACTGGGCACAAACTTTTATTATTATTATTATTATTATTATTATTTTCTTTATTTACATTTCAAATGCTATCCCGAAAGTTCCCTATACCCCCCCCCCCGCCCC
>NC_034594.1:54119130-54123338 GCF_900095145.1 Mus pahari
CCCCCTTCATGTCCTTGGGTACTTTCTCTAGCTCCTCCATTGGGGACCCTGTGTTCCATCCAATAGCTGGCTGTGAGCATCCACTTCGGTGTTTGGGCACAAACTTTTATGTAAGATCATGAATGATGCATGGCCTCCTGCTGAGAACCCCTGAGTGTTGTCCCCTATCAACATTGTGCTTCTGAGAGAGCACTTTGTTTGAATTGAGACCAAGATGGGTAAAGGAAGAAAAATTTGGCAGTGATATAGTAACAGTGAAGTGGGAGACTGTATTTCTTTCTCTCTTCCAGTTTTTTTCTGGGCCACTTGCCTGAGAACAGCTAGTCATATGAAGTAGACTTCAGATATAGAGCTGACCTATGATTCCAAACACGCAATTATCATGTGTAATAATAATAATCAATAGAATAACAGTTATCACATGGGCAGCAATGGATATATGCTGCACCCAGGGTGAGATGGGTTCACACACAATATCTCAATTTTCAGAACAACACCCTTGAAACTAGACACCATATCTCCCTTATATGGATATATAGCCGGGGGCTCTTAGAGATTTCGGAACATACCAAGGTTTACTCAGATTAGCAATGAAGGTCTAAGTCCACCCTTGTCACTATGTTCTTTGCAAACAAACAAATAAACAAAAGAGTAGTCTCAGCCACCAACCGTGTCCCCAAGACCAGGTTTGTGTGCATCGTTCACGTTTCCAGCTCACTCCCCCAGCCAGGTTATCTTGAGCACAGAAAGTTCTTTAACTATTTCAGCCACCTGTCACCCAAGGCATGTTATGAACTCAGCTTATCCCTGAAGTGTCCTCATGCCCTTTTGCATACAAACAGCTCTATCTGGTTTATAATTAGATGTGAAATAATTTCAGATAGCTGCCGTGCTGAGCGGCACAGCTTTCAAAGTGGCTTCAGTTGCACAGGACTTGGCATAGACAGATAATCAGAGGCTAGAACCCGAGAGCACTGTTCCTGCCTCCTAATTGGCACAAAGTGGGAACATCTGTTCTGTATGAAGCCTGGGTCAGGCCTCCGTTCTCATCTGTGACCTCCTGCAGTTGGGAGGGAAGGTCCTGGATTACGCGCAGACTGCCGAGAACATTGGAAGCTAGGGTAAAATCAGCAGGAACAGACCCCCCCCCATTGGTCCGGATCCTTCCTTAACCACCCGTGATAATTTTGGGGTTGATAGCTTGTCTTATATAATAACCATTTCCCTTCCGAAGATAGAATTTCTTGCTGTGGGTGCAGGAGTGTGTAGTTACACTCCAAAGGCGTTTACGGTCCTCGCCCCGAGGCTTCTCACTTTCCTTTGAGATGAGTGATCCAGACTGTAGAGTTTAGGAACACCATATTTATTTGACAAGTTTTGTTTCAGCCCTTTCTTCCATGACCTCAATGTACCACAACTGTCATAGGTTGTTGGCATTATTTAATGCTGAGGCTGGATCAAAGTTATAGGGATAGGAAAATTACACAAGCTCTCAGTCCTGGGTTTGAGGTTTACTTGACGCTGTCATTGGAGTTTTCAAAAGCTCTGTTTATCCAGAGGTAGCTATGGCCCTGGGGTCCTTCAGAAATACTTGTGTTCCTGAGAGGGCTGGGTAGCCTCAGGCTTCCTTGAGTGCACTGGGGTTGTTTGGGACAGAGGCAGATGGAAGATTTCTTCTAAAACTTTAGCATTCTAACTTAACCATTTCTTCTTTCTGTCAGCAGCATAAATTCTCTATTAAAAATTGAGAAAAAAAAAAAAAGGGTTGGTGCGGGGATGACTCAGTGAGCAACAGCGCTTGCTCTACAAGCATGAGGGCCCGAGTTCGAATCCCCAGGACCCATGTAAGAAGCTGGGCATAAGTGCATACATCCGTGACCCTGGCAATTGGAAGAACTCATTGGCTAGCCAGAGGAGTCAAGCATTGAGCATCCAGTTCAATGAGCGACCATGTCTTAAAGTACCATGAAGAGTGCTAGAGGAGACACCAGCATCCCACTCTGGCCACAGCCTGTGTGGCACGTGTTCATGGATACCAGAACACACATATGCGTTCACTGTATACACATACCACATACGCAGCAGCCATATAAATAACACATGCAAGTACATGCATTCCCCCACTCCACTTTAAGAAAAATATTGAAGACTGATCCAAGGGCTTTCTGCATGGTAGCTGAGTTCTTTACCACTGAACTATATACCCAGTCCTTTTTCTACTTTTTTGAGACAGAGTCTTACCAAGTTGTCCAGGGTGGCTTTGAACTAGTTCTGTATCCCAAGAAGGCTTGCATCCCATCCTCCCAAGCAACTGGAACCACACGCCTAGGCCACCAAGCCAAGCAGTCAGAAGGAATGAACATGGAACATGGAAGTCAACACACACATATGTACTCTTCAGGGCAGGGAAAACAGGGAACTTCTGAATACAATGTGTGCATCCTATTCCATTTTCCTGCTTGGGATTACAGTATGGCATGGTGGGCAAAACTGGGTGAAGAATCGGTGAGATTTCTTACACATCTTCAGCATCATGAAAATCTATAGTGATCTTGAAACAAAAAGTTTAAATCAAACAACAACACTGCGAACTTCCTCACACCGTGGTGTCCCCCAGCTCATTGCGTTTAATCTATTTTCACATCCCATGGTATTCGGCTGTAGAGGACTGTCTTCTGAGACGGACTGCCACCATTTTTGTCAGATCATCTTACAGGCGATTACCACAGCAGAGCTTGTTGACTGTTGATGTTCCCCTATAGAAAGAGGAATGTAGAAGGTGAAGGGACCCTTACCTGAGTATCCACTGCTCCTCCCAAACAGTTGTATACAATTCTGCACTAATTGCCCATGACCTCAGGAAGAGGCTAGAGTCTGTAGAAACAAAAGGACTGGGAGAGTGGCTCTTAACCTTCCTAATGCTGCAAACCTTTAATACAGTTCCTTATGTTTTGGTGACCTTCCCCCCCCCTCCCCCACAAACATAAAATTATTTCACTGCTATTTCATCACTATATAACTATAGCTACTATTGCTACTGTTATGAATTATAATGCAAATATCTGATATGCAGGATATCTGGTATATGACCTCTGTGAAAAGGTGGTTCAATCCCCAAAGGAGTCACAACCCACAGTTGAAAAACTGCTGATCTACACAGTCATGAAGGAGTCACTGTTCACGCTGGGTGCAGACCTTCAGTCTGGCTGCTTTAACTCCATCCATGTACCTGCCCATAGCCCTCACCATTGCTAGGTAAGCAAGCCTAATGAACTTATTGGTTCCCCAGAGTGAACTTGGGTGGAGTCCTACCTTGACTTGTGGTTGGGGACCTTAAGAGTAGATATTGTTTATGCCCGCTCTTCCGGCCCCCACCAGGGGGAAATTTTATCAACACATTCTCTAGGGGCTGAGGGACTGAAGGTAAATCCCTAAGGTGAATGGAACCAATATCTCTGGGATGGGAGAGGAGGTGGGACCTGAGGTGATGGGGCTAGACAAGGCAGGAAAGTGACTTCTCCGGGTAGGAAGAGAACCAAGAGACAAGTTGAGTAGGTGAGTCCTGGGGCCTCAGCAAGCAAAGGAGAGGTCTGGCCAGAAGGGCAGGAGTTTGACCGGTGTTGGTATAGGAGGCCCTCAGAGCTCCCTCACATGAATGGGGTGGAGAGGGTCATGGGATTCCTTGCAGAGGCTCCTTGCGGATATATGCAATTCTGCGCTAACTGTCCACAATGTCAGAAAGGGGCTAGAGTCTATAGGAAGGGGAGGACTGGGAGAGCAGATAGGAGGATCCTGGGGATGTTTTGAGGGCAGACTCCTGGCTTGGGAGCATGTCAGCTGGCTCCATAGATGGATAAAATGCCAGTTGAGCCCTGAAAGACAGCTCACATCTGAGCACACAAAGTCGAGAAGAGTAGAAGGTAGGTGAAGACGTGATCTAGGAGAGGATGGGGAAGGAAGTGAAACATGAAAAAAATTAAGTTTGGTTGGGCAAGAAGTGGGGGAGTTGGGTAAGGGTGAGAGCTAGACAGGGGCTGAATGATGGTGTCTGAGGAGGTTGGGCCATGGGGGGGGGTCCTTGAAGGCTCTGTAAGAAATAGTGCTCTGTTTTGGAGAGACTGATCTGGTAGACTGATATCTCTCTCTCTCTCTCTCTCTCTCTCTCTCTCTCTCTCTCTCTCTCTCACACACACACACACACACACACA
>NC_034594.1:54123404-54139921 GCF_900095145.1 Mus pahari
AGAGAGAGAGAGAGAGAGAGAGAGAGAGAGAGAGAGAGAGAGAGAGATCTCGAGGCAGAGAAATCCCAAACCCATTGCTGTAACTTAGAAGAGAGAGACACGAGGAGATATTAATCATGATTAATTCTCTTCACCTGTATTTGTCACTGTCACAGAGAAGTTTATTTCTGTCTCTTGGAAAGTAGCAAGCTGCCAAGAACTGGTGTGTAAGGCTGTAACACAATCAGGAAGTAAGTAATCCTCTGGTTCTGTGCTCTGCCACTCTGGGGTGGTGCTGTTGTTTTTAAGACCGTGTCAGGGGTGAAATGAAGAGAGGGGGCAGGAAAGCATGCTTTGAGAAAGGGATCCTCCGAGTTGGAGAGATGGCTCAGTGGTAAGAGCACATACTGTGGCCGGCGTCACAGGTTGGTACTTTTGGTAAGCATGTGCAGCTCTTCCCCAAAGCTGGGACAGATTATGGTCACGCTGTGCTCTCTGGATCTCTGTCGTAGAGGAAATGCTGTCACTCAGGGATGTGGCTATAGATTTCTCTCCAGAAGAGAGGGAAAGCCTGGAGCCTGCTCAGTGGAATCTGCACAGGGATGTGATGCTGGAGAGTTGGAGCAACCTTGATTTCCTGGATGAGGATTGCATCCACACTGAATTCTTTTTCTCCACTGATGTGTCTTGCCATCACTAAGCCATACTTGGTAACATGTCTGGAGCAAAACCAAGGGTCTTCAGGTGTGAAACGACAAAGAGCAGCCACCATGCCTCCAAGGACCATCACAGAATTCATGCTGGGAGTATCTCTCCAAGTGTGAAGAGTGTGGCAAAGAGTTTGCCCATTTTCCAAAGCTTCAGGAACATCAAACTATTCATACCAGTTAAACCCTGCAAGTATGAAGAGTTTGGCAAAATTGTTTCCTTATTTTCATGCCTTAGAAGATATTGAACAATTCCCTCTGAAGACAAACCCTCCATGTGGAAAACCTGTGGCAGATCGTTTCCTCCTTCTTTCAAACTTAGAGGACGGCAAACAATCCATTTTGAAGAGAATCCCTACAAGTCTAAGGAATGTGACTGTAAGTTTTCCTGTTCCCCGTAATGTCAGGAGAATCAAATAACTCATACTAGAGAGAAATTATCCAAGTGTGAGGACTGTCACAAAGTCTTTTGTTCTCACACAGTTCTTAGCAGACACAGGACCATTCATACTGGAGAGAAACCCTACAAGTATGGGAAGTGGTTTTCCTCTCTTACATCCCTTAAAAGACATCAAATACTCCATTCTCAAGACATTCCCCACGAGTGGGTATAATGTGGCAAAAGATTTTCTTGTTCTGCACGCCTTCAGGAACATCAAAAACTTCATACCTAAAAGAAACCATACAAATGTGAAGAATGTCACAAAGCCTCTCTTTATCGCTTGTTTCTTAGGGGACACAAAGCAGGTCACACTGGAGAGAAGCCAAGTGTGAAGAGTATGGGAAATGTTTTTTCATTTTCTTCAGCCCTTAGACGACATCAAACAATTCATTGTGAAGACAGTTCCTTCAAGGGTGGGGAAATGTGGCAAAGCTTTTTCTATACTGTCTACCGTTAAGAAACACAAGTGTGTTCATTCTGGAGAGGAACCATAGAAGTGTGAACCATGTGGGAAAGCCTTGTCTTCTAATACTTCCCTATTTCAGCACAAGCTAAGTCACACTGGAGTGAAATCTCACCAGTGTGAAGAATGTATCAAAAATATTTTACTTCACAACTGAGGAAACATAAAAGGGTGCAATGCCAAGAGAAACCATAGAAATGTGATTGATGGAAAACCTTTCCCATTGACGGTTATCAGCATGAAATAGTTCCTACTGGAGAGCAATACCAACTGTGAAGAGGACGGCAAAACGTTTGCCTGTGTCTCCAAACTGAAGGGACATGAACAATTCATTGCCAAGAGAAATCCTATACACGTGCCAAGGACTTTTGTACCAGCCAATAACTTTCTGTACGCATGAGAGCTCATATCAAAGAGAAACCACACAAGTATGAAGCACATCCAAAACCTTTTCCTACTCTTATACCTTCTTCTCCACAAATTATATCATATGTGATATATATATATATATATATATATATATATATATACTCTACTTTAGACCTTAAACACTAAAATATTAATACTGGAGAAAAATCATTCAAGTGCTAAGAATATCTCATTGTGTGCCCTAACCTGTGTACCCACTATGTTATTTTTTTAAAAGCTTTATTTACTTTATGTATGGAAGTACACTTTGCTCTCTTCAGACACATCAGAAGAGGACACTAGATCCTATTAAGGATGGTTGTGAGCCACCATGTGGTTTTTAGGAATTGAACTCAGGACCTCTAGAAGAGCAGTCAGTGCTCTTAACCACTGAACCGTCTCTCTAGCCCTGTTTATTATTATTATTTTTTAAATGTACTATTTCCAGACATGTCACAGTGATGAGGAAAGAAACCAATATATTGTCCTTATCTTGTGGATGAAGACAGTGAGGCATAGAGAGGAGAACTTGCTTGTCCCAAGTGTTAGAACCAGTGTTGAACTGAACTTAGAAAAATTGTCAAAGTGTGGGTGATTTACCACATATTTTGGTCATTGGCAGTTCCAAACCTTGGCCTGGGACGGTCACTGAACACTGACAATGCCTTCTGAGTCCTGGGGTTAGTTTTGGAGGTTGCAGCTCAGAATTCCCAGTTGGTCAGGAAGTAGGCTGCCTCAGAACCTATGTTATCAGGTCCAAATGGACAAAGGAAGGAAGGAAAGAAGGAAGGAAGGAAGGAAGGGAGGAAGGAAGGAAGAAAGGAAAGGAAGGGAGGGAGGCGGGAGGGAGGGAAGAAGAAAGGAAGGAAGGAAGGAAGGAAGGGAGGGAAGAAGAAAGGAAGGAAGGAAGGAAGGAAGGAAGGAAGGGAGGGAGGGAGGGAGGAAGGAAGAAAAGAAAGAAAAGAAAAGAAAAGGAAGAAAAGAAAAGAAAAGGAAGAAAGAAAGAAAGACAGAAAGACAGAAAGAAAGACAGACAGACCAGGAGGGAAAGCTGGTTTGGTCCAGTGTCTTACACATCTCATGTCTAGGTACGGAGCTGGCTGGGTGGTCTCTCCTTATGGTTCTTGGAGCAGTGGGCAGATCTGAGCTTCAAGGGCTGGGATGTGTGGCTCTAGGAAGGACAGAAGGGATTTGTTTTGTGGCCAAATGTGACTTGGAAGAGAGCTTCTGTGCTGCTCTGCTCTGCACCCTGACAGAAGCCACGCCCATGCCAGGGCTGAAGACCAAGACTGGAGTAACATCTGCAGAGGGCAGGGTAATTAATGATTTCTTTAATTAGAGCTGGGTTCCTGTTTCTTCAGTCAATTCTAGTCACGCACTAGGCTTTAGCTTGACTTCTTTGGCCTGCCCTGTGTAGTCACGGAGCTCAGAAAACCACAACCCACTGGTCTTCCATAAAGACAGGCATGGCTCTTCATTTCCAAAGCAGGGAAGATTCAAAGAAATAGTTTGTGGATATTTTGGCAAGCTCTCAAGTCGGTTATTTATTTCAGGAGTAATAAGGTTGCCTTGTTGGTCATAAATGCCTGTTAGTAAAGGATGGTGTGCTTAGACTTCATGCTTCAGGGATCCCAGTGGCTTCCATTTGTCACCGAGGTGCCTCTCTACGGTGACACCTGTAATCAAAGCCTGGAGATTTACTTAGGTACCCTAAGATCAATCTTGACAAAATTCATCACGTTTTCTTTTTTCCTTTCTTTCTTTCTTTAAAGTTCACTAGGATTTAGCCAACATCTCTGGAATAAGGCATCTTTCTTTTAATTTGATAGAAAGTTGCTTTCAAATATACTTAGAAAATATATTTGTTTAAGCAAAATTATGATGCAGACCATAGTAAATCAACTGGGAAGAAACGTGCTTCTTTTTGTGTACATGCATTTGTGAGCATATACATGCGTGTGTGAGTGCGTGCATGCATGTGTGTGTGTGTGTGTGTGTGTATACAGCTGTGTGGGGCAAAGGTGGACACTGTCTTTCTCAATCACCTTCTATCTTATTTATTTGGAGTTCACTAATTTGGTTGAGCTGGCTGGCTAGCTCTTTGTGATTTCATATCAGGTACCCCATCCCACTCATCTCTCCATCCTCTCATACCTGCCCTTTCCCCTTGCTACTACTTCTCCAAAATAATAATAAAAAGATCATTATGGAAGCTGTAGTGTGTCACAGTGTGTCCCACAGAATACCTTTTTGTCCATGTTTCTTTGCTTTCAAATGTTCACTGCAATGAGTCACTGGTCTGGTTCAAGACCTCCGGTTTCTGCTGCAGTATAAACACTACATCCTCACTGGGATTCCTCTTGGATACCCTTTTGTTGCCCTGTGTCATGGAAGTCCTGCAGCATTGGATCTGTAGGACCAGCCCCTTTATGCATCACACGCTCTATCATTGCATTAGTGGGGTAGATGTTGGGATGGGCCAACTCAAACCCTGGATCTGGGCCTGAGAGGTATCTGAGCTGGTAAGCCTGCCAGCTCTCCAATACCCACATCATCAGACTGAGCCCTCCAGCACTGCCCCAGCTGATTCATCCAATGCCAAAGCTGGCAAGGGGTGGAGCCAACTCTCCTTGACCCATGCCCTCAGGGCTGTCTCACTGTGCCCACTCCAGCAGGCACCCATGGATGTAGGGCCAGACCTACTGTGCTGCCCAGGTGTAGGGCCCACTCTCCCAACTGCTGCAGCTCTCATGCTCAGGCCCACAGGGGTGACTCACCGAGTCCCCACCACCAGGGTCAGCTCTCCGGAGCTGCTCAGGCCAGGTGCAGGGCCTGCTCTCCGGGTTACTTAGTATTTGTATTTTTCATTATACATCTCCTTTTCTTTGTTTTTTTTTTTTTTCATTTTTTACATCTCCTTTTCTTTCAACCAAGATTTAATTGCTGGGGACCAAATTCTTTTATTCTAATTTTTCTATGATAAAGATATAGACAAGAATAAGATAATTACATCAATCATCTTACAGTCCGAGAGGAGATAATCTTGAAACTAGCTCATGCAGTAGGGTAGATGTCATTGAATAATAAATTGGTGTGTTCATGTGTAAGCAGGCAACCCTGGGTTTACCTGCCACTTAGTAAACTGGAACTTTCTATCACAATCCTTAGAGTCACCTGGGAAGAGAAGTCTTCTACTGAGGAATTTCTGTGGGGCATTTTCTTGATTGATGGTTGTTAGAGGTGGGCTCAGCCTACTGTGGGAGGTGCTGCTCCTGGGCAGGTGGTCCTGGGTTGTATAAGAGAGCAGCCAGGTTAACCATGGGGAGCAAGCCTGTGACTTTCCCCATGGCTCCTGCCTTGTGGTCCTGGTCCTGACTTCCTTTGATGATGGACTGTGATGGGGGTATGTAAAACAAATAAATGATTTCTTCCCCAAGTTGTTTTGGGTAATATTTTATCACAGTAACAGAAAACTAATTAGAACAGGGGGATATCTGGCAATATTTAATAAAACTGGTATTTATCCTTTGTCATAGCAACATTATTTACAGTAATTCATCCTGCATTTATCCTAATGATATATAATATATATTATGTACTGTTGTGTACTATTTTTTACACACACACACACACACACACACACACACACACACACACACATATTTGAAAAGAAATACTATTAAAACTAAAATGTGGTGTATATACCAGATTGGGTTGCTGACAGAATATTTGGCAGAAATAATATAAGGGAAGAACAATTTATTTTGCTCAAGGTTCAGAGATTTAAGTA
The DNA here is from genome assembly GCF_900095145.1 of Mus pahari. Classification (NCBI taxonomy): domain Eukaryota; kingdom Metazoa; phylum Chordata; class Mammalia; order Rodentia; family Muridae; genus Mus; species Mus pahari. Next base: position 54,129,194 of record NC_034594.1, read on the forward strand.
CATCCCAGCAGAAAGGACATGGTAGAGCACAGTAGCTCATTGTGATATTCAGGAAGCAGATAGGAGGAAGGAGAGATAGGAGGAGGGAGTGAGTGAAGAAGGAAGGGCTGGAAGGAGGGAGGGAGTGAATTTGTGCTTTTCTCAGTCCCCCTCTTATTCCATTCAATTCACAGCCATAGAGTGGCTCCTCCCACTTCAAGTCTCTCCTTAGTTAATTCCCCCTGAGAAACTCTCACAGATGTTTGCTTTCCTAACCTCCAGGCTCTCCTCAATCCAATCATGAAGTTAGCACCACTGTATTTTGCTTTTTATGTAGGAAAGAAGGAAAGATAGGCCAACATCTGTATTTGCTTATTTCTCCCAGAACAACACAGACAGGATCAGAAACATTGAAGTTGGCTGCCAAGAAGAGGAATGATGAAGGAGAAATATGGAGAGAGCCATAATTCATATTCATTCTCTCTCTCTCTCTCTCTCTCTCTCTCTCTCTCTCTCTCTGTGTGTGTGTTTGTGTGTGTGTGTGTGTTGCATAATTCTGACCCCTTGAAGTGTGTTAGCATCAATATATAAAAAAAATTAACAGAACTAGAAAGGATTCTCTAAAACTGAGAACAAACTGAGGCTAAGCCATCAGCTGTAGTTTAGATGGATGACATAACCACACTGATGGGAAGGGTAAAGATCAGCATTTGACTGTATTCCCTGGAATCTAAGTCCTTCTCCAGTGCTCAATATTGAACCCAGAGCCCAACACATGCCAGGTAAGTGCTCTATCACTGAATCATACCCTTATCTCCTACCCTCATTTTAAGATTTATTTTTATGTGTTTTGTATTGCATATATGCATATGTGAGGATGCCAGATCCCATGGAACTGGAGTTACAGACAGTTGTGAGCTGCTGTGTGGGTGCTGGGAATTGAACTCAGATTCTCTGGAAGAGCAGCCAGTGCTTTTAACCACTGGACCAACTCTTTAGACCCCCCCTGATCCTCATTTTAAATGAAGGGATAGAGGGACAGGCAGCCTGAGCCTTTTACAGTAGTTTATAGTTATAGGAAAAAATAGTTCAGAAACACTTTATTGAGCACAGTGAACTAGTACCAAATATGTGGTTGTTGGCAATCCAGGTTTTATCAGAAGGAAAGGAAATATATGGCGTTGGGGGAAGGAAAAATAAATCCCTGTTGAAATGGGTTGAAAGTGAGGCTTATTTCAGTGTATCCCATAGTTCTAAAATACACGAATGCGTGCATGTAGCAGCATTCATAAGCATGTATTAATGTATACTCATGTTTATTATCTAGCTTCACCGTGAGTGTTGAAAAGCAAACGTCACAGTTGCAATGAGCACATGAAGTATTCAGATCTTGTTTTTTAAATAACATTCTTATCTGTATTGGTTGGCATTGGCTGTCAACTTGATTGGATCTGGAGTAAACTAACAGGCCAGCCGCTAGACAACTGCGCCTGTAAGGTTTTCTTTAATCAGTTGTTAAGGTGAGAGAGTTCACCCTAAACAAGGATACTACCTTGTGTCCCCCTTCTTGTCTTCAAGTTTTGTTGGCAAGTTCATCTCCCCTGTTGGCATCTTTCTGTTAAGCACTTGCCACCATTCTTTGCTGCCATTAGAACCTGGCTTCTTCAGTCTTCCAATAGCTTCTTTGGTCTTCTCATATAGACTGAAGACCAGTGGCTCTCCTGGAATCCTCCAGGCCTTTAGTGCCAAACTGGGACTGTTGAAGCATGGCTCTGTTAGATTGAGTAGCTTCTGTGTCCTCAGACTCTCCGGTGGGAATGCAGCCATGTTGGATGACCTAGACTGTATCATGTAACAACCTAACAAATTCACCCTTAATATAGATTTATTTTATCAGTTCTTTTCCTTTGGAGAACTCCTGAATACTATACCATCCAAAGGTACCAAGGATCTTAGGAGGAAACAGGAAGTTCTAGGACCAGGACAGGGGTGTACAAGATGAACTTAGACCATGTTGTTAGAAATTAAGGAAGTAGTCATAGAAATATGAGAGTATGTTGTAAAGAAAGACCAGGTGGGAATAGCTTTCTAGTAGCTATATCTGGGATAATTTAAGGGCAGTGATTAATGATGTCACTAGAAATAGGAGCTTATGATTTCAAATCGATGAATGGAAAAAGACTTACTTTGAGCATGGGAGGGCTCAGGCATGCAGTGAAATGCAGAGAACCAACAGGTGACTTAGGTGGTGGTGCTGAAATCAGAAAGTTAGCAACTCCAACCATTATGGCAAAGATTAACTAGATGCAGCAAGAATCCTTCACACATGTAGGGTTTAGGGTGAAGGGCAGGGTGTTTGTATGGTTTCAAAGTCTCTCTCTCTCTCTCTCTCTCTCTCTCTCTCTCTCTCTCTCTCTCTCTCTCCATATTAGTTGTAATGGGAGGATCATGTCAAATCTATTACAGGAAAATTCAGTATCTTGAGTGGGTTGCATGGGCAATGTGTGACTTGCTGAGGACAGGACCTGGTGATAACTGTGTTGGGTTCTGGCCAAGAATGCCTAACCTAAAACCCTAAAGAAACATTAGACAAACTCTAAATGAGAAAAATGATCATTTAGAGAACTCCAGACATGGAGAAAGGTCATTGTATATGACAAAGAAAGTTCTAGAAATGTTCCAGGTTAATGAAAGATAAAGAGATCTGGCAGCTAAACACAACCTTTGATTCTAGAGCAGTGGCTCCCAACCTTCCTAATGCCGTGACACCAGGTGCCCCTTTTGTGGTGATTTCAACCATAAACTTATTCTCATTGCTACTTTATAACTGCAATTTTGCTACTGTTATGAAGTCTGAGGTAAATATCTGTGTTTTCCGTGGTCTTAGGGGACCCCTGTGAGAGGGATGTTCAACCCCAGAGGTGGCAACCGCAGGTTGAGAAGCATGGCTCTAGACTGACTTCTGTATCTCAAGGAAAAACTATAAATTCACCATTGAGTCAGCTCACAAAAGTGGGCCACAGACATTAGATTTAAGTGAAAATATTGTTTTATGTTAAATTTACTAAGCTTGCTAGCTGTCTTTCTGTTACGTACGAGAACATCTTTATGCATGGGAAACACATCCACTGATGTAGAGAGAAGACTCCATGAGGTGTTTAGCTCTTTCTAAAATGATTGAGGGAACCCCCTGACCCCCCACAGAGAAAGGGAGAGCAAGAGAGTGAGAGAGAGGAGCACCGGAAAGCACAAAACCAGGCATCAAATGCTAGAGCCAATGGGTAGTTAACAACCAGCGGATTGTGAGGAAAAACCAAAAATAAAACAAAGCAAATCCCGCAGTCGTTAACTACTTCCATCCTCATCATTTTTTTCTGAATATAAAGTTATTTCCAAATTTTAAGTTTAAAAAGATCGACCATCTTACTTTAATTCAGAAACTTATTACCCCCACCCCCTGCTCCACACTGACTAGTTTTCTGCCAACTCGACACAATAGAGAAGAGGGAACCTCAGTTGAGAAAACTCTTAAGATTGGACTATAGGCATACCTGTAGAACATTTTGTTAGTGATTCATGTGTGCATGAGGGTTGGGAGAAGCCTGTACAACATTTTTTTTAATTAGTGATTGATGTTCCGGGTTAGGGGGCAGCCCATTGTGGATGAGGCAACCCCTGGGCTTTTGGTCTTGGGTTCTATAAGGAAGCAGTGTGAGCAAGCCATGTGAACGAGCCAGTAAGCAGCACCCCTCTGCGACCTTTGCCTCTGGTGAGTGGAGTCTGGCTAAATTAAGCTGGCCATGGTCCACCTGACCTTAGTATCCTTGGAGTGAGAGTGGTTACTTTGTGACTGGGTGAAAACCTTAGAATTAGTTCATAATGATTGACTTGTGTGCTGTGGCCAAGGCCTAATGCTTGTTCGCAGTGACAGATGACCACCACTTTCTTTCCTCTGCTCTGTGAGATGATTTTGTCCTTGGCTTGTGGTTAATGCGTGACAGCTATGCAGTGTTGAGGCCCTATGTGCCAAGACCAGTGTACGATTCATTCAGAGTGTGTTAAATAAAGACAGGGCAGATAGATTAACATTTCCTCCTAGCTAGATCAAGCAAGAGTCACTGTGGGTATGGATTTAGAGAGACATACAGGAGAGGAGCAATATATCCATGGTTTTATTTACTTGATTTTAAGTTGTGTCTATGTATGTGTCTTTGTACACATGAACGTAGTGCATACAGAAACCAGAAGAGGGTGTGGGATCCCCTAGTGGTGGAGTTAAGGAAGGTTGTGAGCCTCCTGATGTGGGTTCTGGGAACAGATCTTGGATCCTCTGCAAGAGCAGTCTGCACTTTTAACTGAAAAGTCATTTCTCCTATGGCTTTAAAGTATCTTCTTAGAACTTGAAGTTCTCCTTAACTGGCCCTGGTGACTCACTGCTGATAGGATTTGTATTTACCTAAGCATCCTCCTCATCCGTCTTCCCTCTTCCTCCTCCTCTTCCTCATTTTCTTTCTGTTAAAAGCCCTTAAGTGCTCTTCTACAATCGAGCAAGATGCCCAAAGGAAAGTAGGCCAAGGGGAAGAAGGTGGCCCTGGCCCTTGCCCCTGCCATCGTCAAGAAACAGGAGGCCAAAAAGGTGGTCAATCCTTTGTTTGAGAAAAGGCCCAAGAACTTAGGCATTGGGCAGGACATCCAGCCCAAGAGAGATCTAACACGCTTTGTCAAATGGCCCTGCTACATCAGGCTGCAGCGGCAAAGAGCCATCCTCTATAAGCGGCTCAAAGTACCTCCTGCCATTAACCAGTTCACAGGCAGACAGCTACTCAGCTGCTTAAGCTTGCCCACAAGTACAGGCCAGAGACAAAGCAAGAGAAGAAGCAAAGGCTACTGGCCCGTGCTGAAGAAAGCTGCTGGCAAAGGGGACGTCCCAACTAAGAGACCACCTGTCCTCCGAGCAGATGTCAATACAGTCACCACCTTGGTGGAGAACAAGAAGGCTCAGCTGGTCACGATTGCCCAAGGGTAGAGCTCATTTAGCTGGTGGTTTTCCTGCCTGTGCTGTGGGTGCCCTACTACATCATGAAGGGAAAGGCCAGGTTGGGATGTCTGGTCCACAGGAAGACATGCACCACTGTTGCCTTCACACAGGTTAACTTGGAAGACAAGGGTGCCCTGGTTAAGCTGGTGGAAGCCATTAGGACCAATTACAATGACAGATATGAGGAGATCCGTCGCCACTGGGGAGGGAACACCCTGGGTCCTACGTCTGTGGCTCACATTGCCAAGCTGGAAAAGGCAAAGGCTAAAGAGCTCGCCACTAAACTGGGCTAAATGTACACTATGTTTTCTGTACATAAATATAATTACAAAATTAACTTCAAAAAAAAAATAAAAAGAGTCTTTAAGCAAGTAGGGTTAGGGGGTTGTGGGGTTTAGAGGAGGCTGCAGCCATTGGGAGAGTGTCCGAACAATACTTTCCTCAAGGTCAGTGTTCTGAAAGGTGGGTTCTTCAAACAAACCCAAATAAACTAAACTTAAAGTCCTGTTATAGTTTGAATAGGAAATGTCCCCCTCAGGCTCATGGCTTTGAATACTTGGCCTCCATCGGGGGCACTGTTTTGGGCAGTTATGGACCCTAAGGGACATGGTACCTTCCTGGCTGGCTAGGTCAAGGCTACTAGGGGGGCCTTGAAGGTGATCCCTGCTTTCGCCTTTGGCCTGAGCTCTTTGGCTTGGCACATTTGCCAAGATGTGAACAAGCAGAGTGATAAGCCCTTGCCATTACGGACTGATGTCTGCTCCCTCCGTGCTTTCTCCACTGAGATGGTCTGTATTTGTGAAAGTCCAGGAACTGCCAGGATTCTGAACTCAAAAAAGAAAAGTCCAGGAAAGCCACAACAAATCCTTCCTGCCTTAAGTTGCTTCTGCTAGTATTCGGTCATGGCTATGAGATAAGAAAGTAACAACCGAGTTTGAGAGGTTGTACCTAACACGCACCGATTGGTTTGGGAAATGTAGCTATCTGCTCAGTGAATTGAAGTCTTGCATGAGGCCCAAGGTTGTGATGACCTGTGGCCCCCAGTTCCTTCATGGGAAGCTGGATCTTGAACACAAAGCTGCCTAACTGTATCCTCCCCTCTCCTCAGACTAATCTGTGAAGAACATGTCATCCAAACATTGAAAACAACGGCCTGGAGAGATGGCTCAGCAGGCGAGAGAGCACTGGCTGCTCTTCGAGAGGATCTGAGTTCAATTCCCAGCACCGATATGGCAACTCACAACTGTCTGTAACTCCAGTTCTAGGGGATTCATTCCACAACCTCACACAGACACACACATGTAGGCAGAACACAAATGCATATAAAATAAAAAAAAAATGGAAAACAAAGAACCTTAAATATGTCATGTTTTAGGGTGTTCTGTCTTGATTGACAGTGACTTCTTTGTGTTGAGGATGGTTCTCCAGGAGCATTTGGGTTTAATGGGAATGAGTGCTGTGATTGATTTGTGATGCCTTCTTGGGGTATAGAATGGGAAAGTTGATCAGGTGTATGCAGCTTACACAGGTCTCCAGGGCTCTGTTTATTTGGAAAGAAACAGCTTCATTTTATGTATTTTCTTACTCACCAAGGAACGTGGGCTGTGGTGTCCTAGGTTTGATAGAGGAGAACCACAGAACCGTCACAGAGACTTGGAGCATTTTTTTTTTTTTTTCACACGCCTTTCTTCCCAATGCAGCAAAGAAACCCTGAGTGCAGGAGACTGCAGAACACATTGTACATCTTGCCCCTGGCTTACCTTGTTTGAGTTTATCTGGCAGGCACACTCCTCTTGACATTTAGAATCCCAGTCTTTTTAAGAGTTCAGAATGCTGACATTTATTACTCTTGGATAAACACCGTGATATTTCCTCATAATCTAAGTGCCAAGGAAATTTGACCCCACTCAATCTCTCTATTGCCATCTACCCTGCAGGAAAGAAGCCCAAGATTTTGTAGAGAGTTCTCCATGAGGGTTCCACTGGCCGCTTCCATATGGGTGGAAAATCCCTCCTCTGATTTTTGATGTTTAGCTCTCTTAGGTGGGCTTGATGCCTCACTGGGCTCTTCTGAACTATGAGAGGCAGTGACCACTCATCAGTGACTCATTAGAAGGCTGTGGTGGCTTGAATATGCTTGGCCCAGGGAGTGGCACTATTAGGAGGTGTGGCCTTGTTGGGGAAAGTGTGTCACTGTGGAGGTGGGCTTTGAGACCCTCCTCCTAGCCACCTGGAAGAGTCTGCTCCTGGTTTCCTTTGGATAAAGATGTTGAACTCTCACCTCTTTCAGCACCATGCCTGCCTGGACACTGCTGTGTTTCCTGCTTTGATGATAATGGATTTGGTCATGGTGCCTGTTCACAGCAGTAAAACCCTCACTGAGACAAAGGCTTATTGCTGTGCCCCTCTTTTCTTAGATTTCTCACTGTTTCTGACAATGTCACAAAGACTGCTTTGAAGGCATTTCTAGGACCCTACTGTGCAGAGTGAATTCTTTCCTCGACATTTGTTTTAGGAATTGGTTTTCAGGGTATGAATGAAAAGGCTGCAGAACTGTGCTAAGCTGGGCAATCAGGTAGGATGGTGCCTTCTATCCTTCCTTTGTTGAGGGTTGATCTGGGGCTGCTTGTATTCATTTGCTAAATTCTGCACCCCAAGATCTGGTTGCTCCAAGATGAGCAAATTCAGACATACACTAGCCTTTGTTGTGCAAGCCTTACTTCCCAATTTAAAACTATTGGTTGGATAAAAATGGCTGCAAGCAGTTACTGGGGAGAAGAGAGAGAGGTAGAGAGGTCACAGGTAGGGACCATGGAGGAGGAGGAGGAAGATGAAGAGAGAGGGGGAGGAAGGGGAGAAGACAGAGAGAACAGATGGTCTCCATTAGTAATGATAGACCAGAAACACATGTCTCAGTGAAAAGCCTCCCAGGACACCAGGCTGCTGAACAGAAATAACCCGGTAAGATTCCAACATCAAGTATTTGGGGAGCACAGTAGGCCAGCAGTGGAGTTATATTAGGAGTAATCCCCCAGTAGTTGCACAGAGCCTAATAAACAAATATTAGTTTGAGTCTCAGTCATTTAAAGCTGGATTGAGATAGGTGTAACTTATATTATTTTTACACTCCTTGCTTCCTCTACCAGTATCCGGATTCCTCTGACTTTTGTGCAATCCACAAAGCCAATTCCCTGAAGCAGAGTAGCTGGAGATATTTTACCTGGAGGCAGGGTATTAAATGCAGTGCTTTGAAGGAGCCAAGATGTGCTTTATGCACCAACAGCCCCAGTAAGGAAGACTGTGTGAGCATCCTCCTTTCCAGTAACGCGTGTCTGGATGAGCTGGTGGGACCCACCCCTTCCTTAAAGGAGAAAACAGTCCTCCATCTGTGTAGGGTGTAGGGCTCCCAGGTTGCCCTGTGTACTTGGACACTTGGTGGTATGGGGCTTGAACTTTGGGGTCAGATGTGTGAACAAGAAGATAGAGGCCAAAAGAGCTCCTGAGAGTTAGTGGAAATGCGGCCCCAGATGGAGGGGAGTAAGAATGGGGACAGACAGATAGGAAGCCTGAAGCAGTGTTATTTAGAGTACACAAGAAGGGTCTATGTTTCTATTTTGAAAATTGCTGAAAATGGTTCTTTCCTGCCTTACTACTTCTTCCTGTGTCCCCCTTTCTTCTTAGAATAATCTGTGAAGATCCTGTAATTAAAGCATTGAAAATAGAAAAGAAAAAAAACAAAAAAACCAAAAAATCCCAAACCCTAACCCTAAAATAACCCTAAATCCTTGCTGCTTCTTTCATTAAAAGAAATGAGAAACACAATAAAATCAATTTCAGTGAATTTTCCTCCGAGCCTCCATCAATATATTGTCCCAGCTTTATTCTACGTGAATGGGTGGTCAGGGTGTGATTATGGCTTGAGCTTCTTCGAAAAGTCAATTCTTTGAGATCGTCATTAGTTATAGGAGATTTAAAATGTTAACAAAACTCAGAATATGTAAAATTTGAATCTTGATTATCTGTATAGTAATTAGTAAGTATGTCCCAAATTCTGACAAAGTTTGCCCTCTGCCCCTTAATTTTGCTTTTTTTGAGACAAGAGTTTCACTGTATAGTCCTGGCTGTCCTGGAACTCACTCTGTAGACCAGGCTGGCCTCGAACTCAGAGATCCACCTGCCTCTGTCTCTTGAGTGCTGGGGTTAAAGGTGTGCACCACTACCACCTGGCTAAAACTCGTATGGTGAAATGACCATAGTGCATTTCACCTGCCTGTCCCCACTCACCTGTAGCCTCTGCCACCTTCTCTCACCAAGCTCCCGCCCTGTCTCACCTGAATGGCTCTACCAGCTCCATCTTTAGCCAGGCTCTGCCATGTTACCTCGATCACCAAGGGCAATCAATAATAAAATCTCCCCCCCCCTCTCTCCCTCTTTCCTTTCAAAATATTTATGAAAACTTTTTTTTATTTGATTGCTGACTTGGTGAATGGTATACTGTCCTTAAGCAGAGCTATGGAAAACAAACAACAAGGGCCAGAGAGGTGGCTCAGCAGTTAAGAGTAGTGGTCCATCTTGCAGAGGACCTGAGTTTGATTCCCAACACATTAGGTAGTTCACAACCATCCCCAATTGCAGTTCCATGGGGGATCTAACGCCCTTTTCTGACCTCCATAGGCACCAAGCATACATGTAATACACAGACACACATGCAAGCAAAATACACATAAGACAAAATGAATAACTCCAATAAAATATTTTTTAAAAATGAAATAATGGCCTGTTGCTGAGGGGGTCACTTGCAAGCGAGATCTGGGGTCCCTTTAAGCAAACTGCCTTTGACATTGCTCAGGAGTACTGGTTTGAAGAACCAAAAGAACCATTCCTGATTATTAAAATACATGGCACATGCTCTCTAAGTTATTGGTTAAGACTTGTGAATTGGCTAGGCATGAGCTTGAAACTGTGCCTTTTTTGGCTCCAGGGGATAAAGGTGTGGGTCATACATGGTATTTTTAATATTAGAAATGAAGACAGTTTTGAGTTTTTCCTGAAAACGAAAACATTCTTTTATGAGGGGACATTCAGGGAACCCAGTAGGTGTCTTCTCAGCAGGGTTGTGTTTGAGGTGGAGGCAGGGGGATCAAGGAGACAAGGGGCTCTGTGTCTTATGGGAGACAGATATGTGAACAGTCATAACTCAAAATGACAAGGGCTGCTACTGAGAGGAGGGCAGATGCTCTGGGGAGGACGAAGGAGCTAGGGTATAGCCACAGAAGACTATGGAAGGGGCAACCTTAGGTTGTGTCTCCTTTGAAGAGGATTTAGTGACCTCTGCTGGGGAGTGAGACCTCAGCTGGAAAGAGGCACAAAGTTGATTTTTCTAAAGAAAAGAAAGCAACTTCATAAAGGTGGGGCCTTAGAGGAAGAGCAGCTTAGTTAGTGTAAAGGCTGGAGAGTAGAGACAGCTAAGGGTACTGGAGTGGGGAGAGGACAAAGCAGAGCCCCGGAGGGACCCAGGGAGGCCTGTCCAGCAGTTCACTGGAGGGACCCAGGGAGGCCTGTCCAGCAGTTCATTGGAGGGACCCAGGGAGGCCTGCCCAGCAGTTCACTGGAGGGACCCAGGGAGGCCTGTCCAGCAGTTTATTGGAGGGACCCAGGGAGGCCTGTCCAGCCATTCACTGGAGGGACCCAGGGAGGCCTGTCCAGCAGTT
>NC_034594.1:54139932-54145061 GCF_900095145.1 Mus pahari
GTTCATTGGAGGGACCCAGGGAGGCCTGTCCAGCAGTTTATTGGAGGGACCCAGGGAGGCCTGTCCAGCAGTTCATTGGAGGGACCCAGGGAGGCCTGCCCAGCAGTTCATTGGAGGGACCCAGGGAGGCCTGCCCAGCAGTTCATTGGCTCTAGGGATTTGGACTGATGCTTCAACTTTCAAGAATTTACTCTAGTTGAACAATGGCAGCATAGAACTTTAATCCCAGCACTCAGGAGGCAGAGGCAGGAAGATCTCTGAGTTTGAGGCCAGCCTGGTTTACAGAGCCAGCTCCAGGGCAGCCAAGGCTACACAGAGAAACCTTGTCCCAAATAAAACAAACAAATAACCAAACAACAAAAGAATTTACTCTGAGGAAGCCGTCTAGTAACTGAGCACAAATGTTTGTTCCTTCTCTGATGGGACAAGAGGAATGGTAGAGCCCAGGGGTTGGTGAGTGCAGTCTGTGCAGAATATGGTGGGACACTGGGGATGGCAAAATGGTTTTATACTGTGATGGATGACAGCCGAGAGATGTTAATAAGTGAAGAACCAAGTCACAAAACACTGTTACAACACGCGATGGCCATGGGGGCTGGAGAGATGGCTCAGTGATCATGAGCACTTGCTGCTTTTGCAGAGGACTGGGGTTTGGCTCTCAGCATCCACATGGTGGCTCGCTACCATCTATAATTCTGGTTCCAGAAGATCTGATGTCTTTTGATTTCCTTCATAAGCATCAGATATACATGTAGTACATTGCCTTAGTTGGGGTTTTACTGTTGTGAACAGACACCACGACTAAAGCAACTTTTATAAAGGACAGCATTTAATTGGGGCTGGCTTACAGGTTCAGTCCATTGTCATCAGGGCAGAAGCATGGCAGCATCCAGGCAGGCACGGTGCAGGAGGAGCTGAGAGTTCTATGTCTTTATCTGAAGGCAGCTAGAAGACTGGCTTCTAGGAAGCTAGGAATAGGGTCTTAAGCCCACAACCACAGTGATACACTTCCTCTAACAAGGCCACACCTCCAAATAGTGCCACTCCCTGGGCTAAGCATATTCAAACCACCACATACACAAATTTACATTTGTAAAAATGTGTATACACACACACACACACACACACACACACACACACACTGGCTAACTCTCATATCTATCTATCTATCTATCTATCTATCTATCTATCTATCTATCTATCTATCTATCTATCTATCTTTCTATCTAATGGCATAATCAGGCTGGCACATACTTCAGTGGTAAAGCACTTGCATGTCCAGGATCCTGAGTTTGGTCCCCAGCATTGCATAAATCACCATATAAAGACCATATAAAGTCTAGAAGTAAATGTAAAATGCTCATAGTAATGAGACGGAGAATGGTTAGCTTTCACTTTACATTGTAATGTGGAACACCCTGCCCAATAGTGAATGGGCATTAAAGTTACAACCAGGAAAATCAGTAAAGATATTTCCACTTTGAAAAGTCCACAGAGTCTTAAAAGAGATAATTAGGGTCAGAATTCTAATTGAGTGACGGTTAAGACTGTTAAAGCATATATGTGACTCATTCTGGACCCTGCACGTCGACCATCCCAGTAGAGCAGGATTGTCTCTCACAGGGCAGATGGATGAGTCCTTCCTTAGGTTGCTCCCTCTCATTTATCTAGAGGTGGGTGGAGGTGTAGTCTCCTTATATGTTCTAGAGTAGGCATGAAAAGAGTAGACACTTGGTCACTGTCCCTGAGCCAGCCATTCTCTACATCCTATATCCACCAGAGGAGCCTAAATAATTCTACTGCCTAGAACTTACGCTCTCAACTTTCTGGGATGAGGCCCAAGTAATGGGGCCCACAAGATGCTATTCTGCAGTCAGGGTTGAGTCTAATCTTCTGATTAAAATAGGATGAATTAAAAACTAACCAGCCAGGAGCATACCCACAGACCTGTACTTCCAGGACATGCCAGATCTGAATATTTATATTTACAAAGAAGATTTCTTAGTCAAATATTTCTGTATCCCTGTCTAGAAAAGTCCCAAAGTGTATTAGCCAGTAAAGACTTTGGGAAGTCTTACAGTAAGGAAATTTGTCTCAACTATTTTTTTCCTTAGTAGTTTCTCATCTTGGAAACTGTCTAAGGGTTTCTAGTGCTGCATCAAAACACCATGACCAAAAAAGCAAGTTGGGGAGAAAAGGATTTATTTGGCTTATACTTCCAGATCATAGTCCATCATTGGAGGAAGTCACTGTAGGAACTCAGGCAGGGCTGGAACCTGGAGTCAGGAGCTGATGCAGAGGCCATGGAGGGATGTTGCTTACTGCCTTTTCCTCCATAGCATGCTCATCCTGCTCTCTTATACAACCCAGCAGCCCAGGGATGGCACCACCCACCATAGGTTGGGTCCTCCCTCACTGATCACTTATTGAGAAAATGCCCTACATCTGGATCTCTTGGGGGCATTTTCTCAACTGAGGCTCCTTCCTCTCCTGTGACTGACTTTTATCAATTAACACAGCCAGTCCAGAAACCTCTGTCTTAGGTAGCACCCTGCCTCCACTTGGCAGCGTGAGGCTAAGCCTTGTTGGTTCCCCTGCATGCCATTCCTCTGTTACCCTTTGGGACACTTCCCTAAAGAGTCCCTAGGACACTGATAAGACCCGAGCAGATCTCTGAACCCATAACAACACACAGCAGAGGAGACCCTGCTCTGGAAATTTGTGGGATGCTCATCCCTACTGGGGCACTGCTGACCTGGGTCCCAGGGTGGAGAGGGAACACCGTGGTTACAGAGTCTGGTGTGCAGAGTAGAGTGAGGAGTTACTGACTTCCCCATCAGAAGCTGGGCACACCAAATTCCAGACTTTCCCCTCTTAGTTACATTCCTCCACCTCCTCCAACCCAGTCAAGAGGTCACCCCAGGCCTTTCACAGTCTTCACATACAGGAGCACAGTCAGGATTAGTGACAAGTTCCTGCTTTCTTTCACCATTTTGAGTTTCTGTCTCCATCTGCCACGAAGACACCTAAAGCTCTAAATATCTTTGGGTTGTAAGGAATGTTTAGAATTGAAGAGCTGGTTCGATACAATTAAAAGCTTCCAGAAGGCTGTTATGGCGCCAATTATTTACTTTGCGATAGCAGGCTATTTAAATTTCATTACAGAGTAGAAAATAGGGAGATAAGAAGAAAATATGGCCAGGCTGGCTGTGACCTCAAAACCTTTGCTACTTCTGTTCATGAAAGATACCAGAGGCAGGGCGTTTGGATTCCAGGGTCATTTGGTTAAACTGTGCGTTCCCCTAAATGAAAGTGCTTCTTAATCCCTCCATGGGCTATTAATGGGCCATTTATCAGGGTGTTACAAGGCAAAGTGAATGTGGAGGAAGCAGGGTTACCAACTTGGGAGGGCCACCCTGTATCACAGGTGGTCGGACAATGACCCGGTGACTCCTGGTCTTGACCTAAACATTCCCAGTCCCCAAAGGAAATAAATGAATGTTCACTCCCCTGACCCCTTTCTAGGCTCCCTTCTGAATAGATCGCTTTGATTGTTAAAGCTCTCCTCATGGTCTCTAGTTCTTATTCAAGCTGTTCTCGCTGGTGGCTTAACTATAACATTTCCAGTTGCAACTTCTCATTTAATCCTTTGTACAGGAGGTAGACGGCAGCCATGAGGCAGGGGGGAGGACCTGGTTCACGTGATTGTCAGATGTATGTGTAAATACTTGGTGTATGTATGTGTACACGTATATGCACGTGTGCACACACAAACACACATGCATATGCACACACAGGTATAATTAACACAGTAAAGTTGATTAAGTTTCTAGTTTTGTTTTGGCACAAAGTTGTATATCTATGACCCAAATCAAGATAGAGGATCCTTTTGTCACCCAGAAACATTCCCTTGTACCTCTTTGTTATGAATTCCTTCCTTTTCCCTAAGGATGAGTTAGGTCCATGAAGGAAGCAAAATAAGGGTCTATGTTGACTCACAGGCTGTCCAGGTAGCACACACGACCTGTCCCCTGAATGGACAAGTAACCGGTTAGGTGGAGGGAGTGCCCATAAAGCAGGTGGACTCCTTATTGTCTTAGTCAGAGATGTGCTAAACAATGACCAATCCCCAATATAATCCTTAGTCTCTACTCAGTTTCCCTCATTAGATTTATAAAAGGCCACCGGGCAGTGGGACCCAGTGCTATCTCTCCCTTATAGCCTCTCTCAGTCTTGGGAGTTCTTTCTCTCTTTCCCTTAGGTACTCTACGATGGCTCTGTCTATTCCTTATTTGAATTTTCTTATTCTTGGGCATCGGGCAATGAGCTTAGTAGCTATTGGTTCAGGGTGGCTTTGGTATGCACTACACATCTGGTACCCTTAGCTCCCTGAGTTAAGCTCGTTAAGAATCCAGAAAGGGGACTGGAGGGGTGGCTTAGTGACTAAGAGCACTGGCTATTCTTTAAAGGATCCTGGTTCCACGATTCCTCACACTCACATGGCAGCCCACAACCTTCCTTATCTCCAGTCCCAGAGGATCTGGCATCCTCTTCTGGTCTCCACAGACACTGCACCCACATAGTGAGCAGACACACAGACAGCATACATACTAACATCATCATCATCATCGTCATCGTCGTCATCATCATCATCATCATCATCATCATCATCATCATCAACATCAACAACAACCACCAGCTGAGAAAGACTCTGCTGCTCTGAAGAAACCCACGTCAACCTTATGAATAAAGTGCCCAGGAGAAGAAGCCACACCCCTGTTAAAGTCTCCACTCAGCTATTGGATGAAAGCTCTGTGATTGCGAGAGCTGGAAAGTTATATGATCCAGAGGCAAATTATCTCAGGGTACCTTTAGCCAACAATTTGTTGCCCTTCTCTTTGTTCTTTTGACTATCAGGTCAAACCTTCAGAATGCATGTTTAGCCCACCAACGTAAATGCTAAGAATGTCATCAGATGGCATCAAGTCCCTCTCCCACACTGTGACAGCTTACTCCCACCAATGTACTTAGGGAATGTGCTGACCTTTGACTTACTTTCTTCTTCTTCTTCTTCTTCTTCTTCTTTTTCTTCTTCTTCTTCTTCTTCTTCTTCTTCTTCTTCTTCTTCT
>NC_034594.1:54145233-54161084 GCF_900095145.1 Mus pahari
CTCTCTCTCTCTCTCTCTCTCTCTCTCTCTCTCTCTCTCTCTCTCTCATGTGCCACGCCTACCTGCCTGGCTGCAGTGCTCCCTGCCATGATGGCTGTGAGCTAACCCTCTGGAATAAGTCCTCAATTAAATGCTTTCTTTTCTATGTTGCCTTGGTCATGGTATGGAACAACAGAACATTAGCTAAGACACTGGGTCACGGTCACTCGCACCGGCTCACAATCAATGCACTCATACTTCTTTTGAGGAGAGTTGTGCTTTGTATGGACATATATTCTAGATCCTGGCAAGCACTACCCAGGTTCCTCTCTCTGTCATTTTCTGAAAGTTACATATGTGGAATCCTCCAGCGTTGAGTCTGGTTTCTTTCCCTCACGGCGCTTCCATCCGGTGTGTAGGCCAGTCCTTTGTTTCTTTTCATTGTTGAGCCGTGGTGTTCCATGGCATGGGTGTCCCACTGCAACCCTTCACAGCTGGCAACTTGGCCATTGAGAAGAAAGCTGATGTAAACATTCATATACACCAGTGGTTCTTAACTTGTGGGTCACAACCCCCTTGGGGAGTCACATATCAGATATGCTGGACATCAGATATTTACATTATAATTCATAACAACAGCAAGATTACAGTTATGAAGTAGTGATGAAGTAATTTTGTGGTCAGGGTCACCACAACCTAAGGAACTGTATTAAAGGGCCACAGCATTAGGAAGGTTGAGAACCACTGATAGATACCTTCTCTCTCCCTTAGCTGTCATTATTGCCTATATATCCAGGGGTGGGACTTTGTAATCTTCTACCCATCTGAATTGGCACGTCAATCATGTAGTCATTATACTGATCTTGCTTAAGCACCCATATTGTTGAAATTTCATGAGTGTGATAGCCCTGTGAGCCATCTCCCTGGTCCCTCTGTTTCTTTTAATAGAATTCCTGTTATCCAGATGTTAGCACCTGCACTTCCATCCCTCTTACCTGTTAGCTTTTCTATGTTATTTCTCTCCCACTTCCGGAAAGTTTCTCCTTCTTTCTAGCCTATTTCTTCAATCTCCCAACTCACTGCCTTGTTCCTCAGTAGCATCCATGTGTTTCCATGTATCTGTTTGGTTCTTTTTCCTGTGTTCTTGCTTATGTCCTCTTTAAGATATAATTATTTGGCTGATTAAAAATACTCATCCCACCTCTTCTGATGTGTCTGCTTCTGATGTAACCTGCGATACAGGTTATTTTCACGGTGGGATAACTTCCATTCAAAAGTCTTGTTACTTTGTTTTGCTTGCTTATTGCCCCCTTCTGTATAAGACGTTAAAGGCAACTCATGATGACAGAAGGTGACTGACCCCCAGCTCTACTGCCCACAGTCAACTTAGGATGGGTGGGGGAGCTCCAGGATGGAAAGCCTCGATGCTGGGAATTTCCACTCAGTTCCTTCTTGTTCCATGAAATTGTCCCCCAGGTCAGGTCCTCATCCTTTGTCCTCACAGAGAGAAGATTTATAAGAGGCCAGATTCGCAGTGGTTTTGAATCCTGTCTGTCCATTCACATCATCTAGGATGCTTCTGTGTTCTCTGATGCCCAGGCCACGTCCCAGAGCAGGCTCAGGCGATGCTCCTGGAATCTAAGCATCGGTGCTTTTGGAACCTCATGGGTAATTTTCATGAGTAGCCACGTTTCAAATGCATCGAGACTCCGCTGGGATTCTCCAGCCCTGGAAGTTTGAAGCAGTGATATGCAAATGACCCTTGGAGGTCAGCTGGCCTACCATGGTTCTCTGAGGACACCTGGACCACATATCTATGTCTTGTCAGGTAAAGTGCAAGCATCTTTTCCCCAAGGAGATGGGTTGTGAGAAAAGGGAGCCAGGGTCAGAATTCTGCTAATTTTTCTGTCTCGTGTGGCTGACCTGAGTCCTCCCCTAGGGTTGAGCCACTGACAAAAACATCCCAGCCAACTCAAGGGCTTCTTGTAGTTTTCTTCTAGACTTTTCTGGTCTGGGGGTGGGGGGTGTGAGTGGGGTAGGAGTGGGAAGCCAGCAGCCATGCCGACTGATTGATCATCTTGGCCTGAACTGGAGCTATTCAGAGTTTGATCTATAGACCGTAAGTGCCATCAACGGCTAGGCATTCACTGGAAATACAGAGTCCCAGGCTCCATCTTGGACCTACAGAGAGTCAGAACCTGTGCTTGAACAAGGCACCTGAACGACTCCTAGCACATTCAGGTCTAAGAAGCCCAACTTGATAAAGTGTAAAGGATGGGAAATATTTTAAGTGAAGCAGGTATCTTTCTGAGCAAGTTCTTTGTAGTTTGTTTGGTTATGTTGTATCTCTAAACTGTTGACTTGGGTTCTTTGATTTGAGCTTAGCCCGAATTCAACAATGCTGCAGATTTCCCCCTCTGAACTAACAGAATGGGTTAGTTTAAGGAAAACAGTGCCCAGGTAGCCGTCTACCTCTCGGCTGTTGGACCCATGGTGGAGCGTTATCTTTACCGATGGGCAGAGTTGGTTGATGTCTGGTGAGCTATAATAATCTTCAGAAGGATCAGGAAAGTGTCTGACACTGTTAGCCATCATCTCCCTAGGGTCCAGCCCAGTACACTGCATACAGTGGGTGCTTAATAAGTACTAATCAACTAGGAAATGACAGGCCCTTGTAGAGAGGCCCTTGCTGGTTGTTTCTAGATGCCAGTATAAATGATTATACCTGTGAAGTACTATTTTGTTAAGAAATATGTATAGGGTCGGGCAGTGGTGGCGCACGTCTTTAATCCCAGCACTCAGGAGGCAGAGGCAGGCGGATTATTGAGTTCGAGGCCAGCCTGGTCTACAGAGTGAGTTCCAGGACAGCTAAGGCTATGCAGAGAAACCCTGTCTCAAAAAACTATATATATATGAATGACAAGATAGACAAGATAGCGCAGAGGCTAAGAGCACTGGCTATTCTTCCAGAGGATCTGGGTTCGATTCCTAGCACCCATATGTCATCTTACAACTGTTTGTAAACCCAGATCCAGGATATCCAATACCCTCACACAGACATATATACAGAGAAAACACCAATTCACATAAAATAAAAATAAATTATTAAAAAAAGAAATATGTATAGTCTAGAGAATAAGTTTCTTCTGTCATTATCCTTTCTTCTCATAAATATTGTAATTATTTAAATGTTTTTGGTCTTATTAAAAACTTGAATGTAGGGCTGGAAAGATGGCTCAGTGGTTAAGAGCACAGACTGTTCTTCCAGAGCTCCTGAGTTCAAATTCTCAGCAACCACATGGTGGCTCACAACCATCTGTAATGGGATCTGATGCCCTCTTCTGGTGTGTCTGAGACAGCTACAGTGTACTCACATATATAAAATAAATAAATCTTTAAAAACAAAACCCACTTGAATGTGCACTGGCAGTTAAGGACAATTTGAATTATTTAATTCTAACTTTAGTAAATTTTTTTTGAGACAGACTTTCATTATGTAACCTCAGCTGGCCAAGGACTTACTATGGAGACCAGGCTGGTCTTGAATTCACAAGAGATCTGACTGCCTCTGAGTCTCAAGGGCTGGGATTAAAATGTCCAATCCCTGCCCTGTGTGTGTGTGTGTTAACACAATATTTGTGGTGTGTGCTTATGTTGGTGGTAGATATATGTATGTACGTATCCATGAGTGTGGTAGATATGTGTGAGCATGTGTGAGCACAGAAGTCAACAGGTCTCCTCCTCTACTGTTCTCCACTGTACTTTTTGAGACATGGTTTCTCATTGAACTTGGAGCTTGCTATTTCAGCTGGACTGGCTGGCTAGTGAGTGCCCATGAGCCGCTGTCTCTGCCTCAGTCACTGTCGTCTGCTCTGGGTTACAGATGTCTGCCATTGTGCACAGATTGCTTAGGGATCAGAACGCAGGCTCTCATGTTTGCATGGCGAGCACTTTACCTACTGGGCCACCTTCCCCATTTCTCCCCATTTCTCTTTTGATTTTGAACCAGGTCTCACATAGCCTAAGCTGGTTTTGAACTCCCGATATAGCCAAGGATGATCCTGAATGTCTGGTGCTCTTGCTTCTACCCCTTCAGTGTTGGGGTTATAGGTGTGCACCGTTGTGACCAGCTTATGTGGGGTTGAGGACCAAAGCCAGGGCTTCTTGCATGCAAGGCAAGCACTTCACCAACTGAGCAGAATATCATAGACTGGGTCATTTATAAAGAAAACAGTATTTATTTCTCAAGGTGTAGGAGGCTGGAAGTTCAATATTAAGGCACCAGCATCTAGCAAGGGCCTTCATGCTGTGTTGTTCCACAGAGGAAGGCAGAAGGTGAGCAAGAACACCTGCACACGAGGCAGCAACAAACGAGGGCTGAATGGCTTTCACTGCAAACCCGTGATAGCAGATTCACTTCTGCAGCACTGATCTGATCTATTATTATTATTATTATTATTATTATTATTATTATTGGATTTCTCTTTGTAGCCCTGTAGCTAAAACTTGTTCTGTAGACCAGGATGCCCCCAAATGCAGAGATCCACCTGTCTCTGCCTCTCAAGCGCTAGAGTAAAAGGCCCACACCCCAACCCCTGGCTGCTGATCCACTCTTGATGTAATAATTTTCAGTATCTAACGAATTCTTAGGGATTCCCACTTTTCAACCCTGTTGTGCTAGGACCAAGTTCCTGGCACGGGAACATTGGAGGACACATTCAAGACATAGCAAGATCTGTATCTTTTCTTAAAGATCTTCTCTATACCATTTCATAGACCAAACCAAGACAAAACCACGTGTGTTGAGGAGTGTCAACTGGTATTCTCAGGAAAGATTGTGGTGTGTGTGTGTGTGTGTGTGTGTGTGTGTGTGTGTGTTAGTGTGTATGTGTGTGTTGCAGCAAATGAAAAGTAAGGAGGGGAAGATGTCATGGCCAGGTCCAGGAATCCAGTCAGAGCTGGTGAAGAAGTTAGGCTCTGGTTCTTCCTCCCACTCTATGCTCCGAGAAATAAGACTCAGACTCTAAATCTATTTACAAATACCTTGCCATATAGTTCGGCTCGTCTCTGACTAGATCATAACTTATTATAATCCAGTTAATCTGGTCTACCTTCTGCCCGGTGGCTGGTTACCTGTGCCAGGCCTCTGTCTCGTCACATCTTCCCGGGCCAATCTCCCGCTCCTGGCTCGATTCCAGAATTCTTTCTGCCTCCCGGATGTCCCACCTTCTAGTCTACCCTTTCCTATAGGCTGTAGGTTTTAGTAACTGACAAATGATGCATCCATACAACACACAAGATACTCTCTCCACAGTTGATCTACATGTTTCTGTCTCCACCCCTGCCCCCCCACGAAGGTGCAGGAGACCAGTGCACACCATAACGATGACGGCTTCATCTCGCCTCTCTTCTTCCGTGTCTACTGTCTGATTTTCCAAGTGTTTCTGAGTGTGAAGTAGTCTGGCCTCTTGTCAGCCAGAGAGCTAGGGGAAGGGAGAGTGCTGGCTTCAGAAAGGCATGTGACAGAAGCACTAGCCTTTCATTATGTAGGGAATATAAAAAAAAGATTTAAATAAACCCTTTATTTAATTTGAATACTTTATTGGTAACGATGGTGTGGGAGTTATATGACACTGGATACTGATGCCTTTTATAGGCATTTGAGAACTTTTATAGTTTATCGACATATGGGCCGGTTTCCCTCACTGAGTGGGGTTCGGGGCTTGCTCTCTGGGTGCCTCTCCTCTTTCACCTTCTTGATTTAACAGCCACATTGGCAGAATTATTAGTCAATTAAAGACATTTTAAAGAGACTTTGCCCAGCATTTCTGTGGAAAACCTGAAATATGGTATTTTTTTGTTTTAAATTTGGGCAAACTAGAGACCAAAGTGACCTCTGTAATCAGGGTAAGCTGAGAGTTGAATAGTGTCTGAGAGCCAGTAGCACGGGGCACCCCATCTCCTGCTCTGTGGAGAGATCAGGCCACCCAGGGATGAAATGGAAGTGATTATGTTCTGAGCACCGTTGAGTCTTCCAGCACGAGCCATCTCATTTCCAGTCTGCACAGCACAATGGATTATGAAATGTAGGGACTATTGGGAAGAATTGAAAACTTTTAGGGCTGGGGAGATGGCTCAATGGGTAAAGGCATTTGCTGCCAAGCCTGATGACCTTGGCTCGATCCTGGGCCCACCACAGGAAGGAGAGAGCTGACTCCTGGAAGTTGTGTCCACATGCACACCATAGCAATGTGAACACACACACACACAATAAATAAATGCAAAAAAATAACAATTCAGTTCCTAAACTGAGGGCTTAGCCATCAAATGACTACAGATATTAATGAGATATTTAGGGGGCGACAGTTTTATCATTACCCTAGTTAGTTTCTATATTTCAAAATAAATTGCAAATTCTTCATTTAATCAATGACATATAAACAAGAAGCAAAGAAAATAAACTATTGTCTGCCACATGAAAACATTTATTTTTTTCTATTGAATAATTATTAAGCATAAAAAAACTAATTGAATCTCATTTCTACAAATCATTAAGTAGTTCTTGAGCCAAACAAGCCATGGCCTTTTGCTGATGGGATTGTAAATATCACCAGTCTAGAAAAAAATAGCTGATCATTTATTCTGCAGCAGGCATTACTGCATTTCTGTAAACACATCATGACTTTGTAGAGTTGGGAAATTGACCAGAGGCTGGGAAAAAACCTCACTTGGCCAGCAGAGGTCACTCTTTCTCCTTTATCGATCCCAGTAACCGGCTTCTGATTCTTTAGTCAAAGGTGTTTTGAGCTTGAAGCTCAGCCAGAGGCTGTGGAAATATACACATCATGGAGGCCAGCTCTGCTTTGTTACACACACACACACACACACACACACACACACACACACACACACACACACACACAATTTAAATGTTTTACTCTAGATGGATAACTCACATACATATAATAAGAGTCATTCGGTTATGCATGTTAATGCATTTCTTTAATCTGTTCCATCAACTCTTAACTCTAATGCTTACTGGTGCCAGCTCTAATTCTGCCCAGTTCTCTGACTTATGGACCAAAGCGTAGATTTTTATAAATACCTGCAGGTGACTGGCATGAAGCTTTAGAGAGAGTTTCTGCAGGGGAAGCAGGAACTAAAACAGGACCAGGATGTACTGAACCCTGGCCAAGCAGAAAGGCCAGTGCCAGGCACTGAGGGTTAAGCTGGAGAGGTACAAACCCTACCTACCCTGGCTTCTGTGTTTGGCTTTGTTACGGAAACAAAAGCATATGCTAGCAGTTCTTTTGAAGGTTGGGCCATAGAATGAATTTAGATCAATTATACATGAATACCCAAAGTATAGGCCAGTCATAAGTATCTATAGATGGTCACGACAGCTGAGTGATGGAACTGTCTAGTAGTGAGGTAAACCACTCAGCGTTTGTCTGGCCAAATCATTAAAAGTATTTCAGTAATTCATTTTTAATATCTTTCTTTATGGGGGACATAGTGGGCATTTTTAGGAAGTGCCTGGGAAAGTTGAGCTTTTGGTTTTCCAATGATTAGCTTAAGATCTTTTCTAACTCTTCCATCCCCTCCCTCCCTCTCCCCTCCCCTCCTTTCCTGTAGCACCCCCTTCCAGTCCTGTTCTGTCCCTCTCTTCGATTCCCCTCCCCTCCTCTCCTCTTTTTCTTTCCTGAAATACCAATTACATATAGAATTTTGAAAACGTGGTGGAATTCTGAGATTCTCCGCGACTGTTTGACCGCCAGGTGGCGCCATCACAGTGCGCCGGGCTCTAGGCAACCCCTCCTAACGAACGGAATGTGTCTCCCCCTTAGGTGGTGGGTAGCTTAATGACTAGGTCGGTAGCTTCCTGTAGTGCCTGCGAGGAGCTGCATCCAGGGGAGGACGATCTACTGGGCTTCCTCACATCGCCCTCTGAAACCCTGCTTTCTCTGGTCTGTGGTTCTGTGCTGGGCCAGCTGCCATCTGCTTACCCAGAATGCCTTGCAAAAGTGTGCTGGAGCCAGCTGGTGTTCTTGCTAGAGACTGGTTAAGTAGCCAGGAATTTTGCGAGCTGATTGTTGAACCACTGGCAACTAGACATCAGCCTTGGTGGGAGTGTTTGAGGCACTAAAAGTCACACGACTTCGTCCTGTTTGCTGGTGTATGAGTACTCTTGGTTTTGTGACCCTCGGTTGTATCCAAAACCAACCAACCAACCAAAAACATATTCCCTTGTTGCCTGATGTTAAAATGTCAAATTAAAAAAAAAAAAAATGCAAATATTTGTAGGGAAGGAAAAAATTCCTCCCTTTTCTTATCTTTCGTCAAAAGCTTTGAAACAAAAGTTAAGTTTCTTTTTAAATGATCAAGTATAGATTTCTGCTCTTCTAGCCAAAGTTTAGTCAAAAGCTGAGGGGATTATCCCAGCTTTCAGCCTCAGTCCGATTCCACTCCTGAAATTGACGTTTGGCCTAGCTATTTTTCCTCCCTGTCTCCCCAGTTTCATATAATATTCCTTTATCGCCCTCACACTGTGAAACTCTGGCCTCCTGAAGGTATGTGTCCCCTGACATTGTCCCTGGCCTAGACACCAGTCTTTACCAGTCCTTTAAGGCTCAGAAAGCCGTCCAGGTGTAGGTGCACCTAGGCCACATGCGCTCATGGCGTGCTTGTTAGGAACGATTGTCAGGTTCTGGTTCTCCACGGCGACACTGTCTTACTCCCCGATAGGCCGAGCCTGGCTCTGGCTGCTTGGGAGGCAAACTCAAGGGAGAAGACTGTCAGTACCCATTGCCATCTACCTGGGGCCTGAGCACTGTTCCTCCTCAGCCTGAGGAGGGCGCACCTAGGTTGGCGCCAGCATTAGAGGGAGGTGGTGGACTCCAGAAGCAGAGGCTTAGAGCTGCTGTGGGGAGAGTCCTGTTGAGGACGCTATCACAGCTTCTGCTAGAAACCCATCGTCTAGAGGATGGTTCACTCCTGTTTGTTGACTGGCTCAGCGAGCCTCATCCCTTGGGCAGAACATTTCTTTTGCACAGATGTTGCATTAGCTGCTCAGGGTGCCATAAAGAGACTGCACACTGGGAGGCTTAAGTGACTGGCATTTATATTCTCTCTGTGGAGGCAAGAAGCCCCACAAACCTAATTTATGGTGAGGGCTCTCTTCCCAGCTTCTAGACAGCCATTTTTTCCCCCTGTATGGTCATGGAAGGGTCTTCCTCTATGGGGTGTCTATTAACTCTTCCTACAAGGATGCTATTTCTAATGGGTTAGGGCCTCACCCTTAGGACTCTCTGAACCTTTAATACCTCCCTGAAAGCCCTACATCCAAATAAGTCTAGCTGGGGATTAGGGATGCAGTATACAAACTATGTGGACCCACAATTAAGTCCATAGCAAATGGCAACTGATGGTTTTAAAAACATTTGGAGCAAGAAGAAATACGAGGACGTGGTCTCCTTTAATCACCTTTTCAGGTTTACCAGATGTCTTTAGGAAACTCTTCCACCTGGTCCAGTTTCTGCTAGTGTGGGGTAAAGTCATGATTTTTTTTTTTTTTTCTGTTTCCCCATGACCCCATAAGGAGGACCGAGAGCTCTTCCTGATTCTGATCCAAGGTTCCCACCTGTGTAGCTGCAATTACCCTTCAGAACTTCTCCACTCAAAATTAATTCTTACCCATTTATAATGAAATAATAAACCTGTGTCATAATTTGAGGAAATTTCTGGTGGCCAACCGAAACAGCAATGGGATTCATAATTCCTCAAAGGGACAGGCATGCTCTCTCTAAAGTCTCTCATAAAATAGTGGATTTGAAAAGTTCTGCATCCTTTCTATTTTCTTCTTGCCAACTGACTTTTTTTTTTTTTCTGATTCCCATGTCTTTGTCTGGTTGAGGACACAAAATAGAGTGTAAGTCGAAGAGCATGCGTGTTTGTGAACTTTTTATTCCTCTTTAAGTGTTTTTCTTAAAAACTATGATTCCTATCTCTCTCTTGGTGGGGAAGTTCTTGTGTTTCTTAGAAGCCTTTGTTCTGTACTTAGAGACCTGGGGAGGAGCAATGGGGGGTTGAAAATGTTGGTGACACTGGGAAAAGAAGTCTGAGCACGTGCTGCTCTTCTGTGTACATTTGCATGTAACAGGAAACTTCTGGAAGCAAGATGCTTGCATGCAAAGACTCTGGCTGCCTGTGCTGAGAGTTTCAGGTTGGACTGTGAGGGAGATACTGTGTGGTTGTGTAGGGGACTTTCTTTAAATCACCCAAGCCACCTCTTCCCCACCCACCTCAGAGTGGCCCAGAGATCTGGAAGCTGGGAAGTAGTGGGGACTGGACTCAGCCCCATAGACGTTTCAGAGGTGTGCCTGTCTGTGAAGCACACTGACATCTTCCCTAATCTCCATGTGGGTTAGGATTTGGGACCGAGTGGCTGGGTATCTGGACTTGGGACAGGGGGCTTGGTCTGGGAGTGGGGCTGAGTATCTTTCCTCCCGATGGATTACTGAATCTCAAGCCTTCAGAGCCGGAGACCCCATGAAGTCCAGCAAGGGCAAGCCTTCCATTCAGATGAACTCACCGAGGCCCCAGAGGGGTCCCACCCTCTTTCTGGGCTTGTCAGAGGCACTTAAGAAATACATGTTGACTTGACATGACCCACTGTGAAATAGGCATGACAAAACTCCCCACATGGCAGCTGGATTAGGCTCCCAGCAGCTGGGAATGATTCTCCCTCTGTTGCTGTAAGCCTCAATGGCAGGGCACAGCAGAAAGGCATTGTGGGATGCACTTTCAGGCTCTGGACAGTGCAAGCCACACAGAGATTGAAAGCCTCCTTTTTTACAAGTAAGAGTTTAACAGATGTCAGAGCTGGAATGGACCTTGTGAATCAGTGGCATCGGTCTCTTCAAACTTCAGATTACAGACCACTAAACCGACGCCCGGAGCCTGGAGAAAGGAAGCAATCTGGGCTGGTGAGTTGACTGCGTTTGGATTCAGGCAACATGTGGACCAGCGAGTGGCAGAGGAACGCACAGCTACGTGTAATGAGGTTCAGCCCGGCTTTCTCTTATGCCACCATTTTGTGACTTAAAGTGGAGCAAGAGTTATTGTCCCACCAGCGAAACAGAACCGTATAAATTAAAACGGCAATGAACTGTCTGCTGAAGGTGTGAACAAGGCAGATAAATCCCCGGGAGCTTAGGAAACATCTGTTCCTTACCTTGAAGGCAGAAACCTAGCCATAAAGCCGACAAAGCAAGGACTGGAATCTTTCACCTTCTCTGCCCGGCTGCAGGGAGATGGGGCACCTTTCGGATGCGCTCGGGAACACGGAGAGCTTTTTGTGAACCATCTCCCGACCTCCCTCTGCCTCCTTTAGGAGTCGTGGGTTCCTCATTTCAGCCCTGCGGGCCTCGTTTCTTCAGCATTCTCGCGCTGCGGTAAAGTCCTGGGAGGTGCTCTTGACGTGGCCCAGGTGCTTTCTGAGTATCCCAGGGCGTGAAGAAAAACCCGAGCCAGGAGAGGGCTGATGAGAAGACTGCCAGGCAAGAGTCAGGAGCAGGAGGCAGAGGATGGCATCAGAGCTGGGTCAGAGGTCAGGTCTGAGTGACTAATGATAGATATCAACTCAAGAGCCCAGATTTTCATTAGGTTGCTAACTTGACAACAAGAACTTTAGGCTCAGGGGGCTATGAAGACAGACTAGCCCGGCTGAAGGCTACTGCGATCTACTGATGATGTCTGTTATAGGCAAGACGTAGAAGAGTCTATGTTTTAATGCCGTATTAATTTTGTCTTACCCCGGTTTGTTGTGTGGACTTGTGCCTTATCTGTCTACAGTGTTTCATTGTCCAAAACAGATACTATGCTACCTGTCTGTCCACTCATAGAACTGTTGTAGAGAAGTTGGCTCCCTTTAATCTACTTCCTATGGTGGAGTCTAAGACCTTCCTTCCTTCCTTCCTTCCTTCCTTTCTTTCTTTCTTTCTTTCTTTCTTTCTTTCTTTCTTTCTTTCTTTCTTTCTTTCTTTCTTTCTTTCTTTCTNTTCTTTCTTTCTTTTTGGTTTTTGAGACAGGGTTTCTCTGTATAGCCCTGGCTGTCCTGGAACTCACTTTGTAGACCAGGCTGGCCTTGAACTCAGAAGTCTGCCTGCCCCTGCCTCCCAAGTGCTGGGACTAAAGGTATGGGCCACCACACCCCGCCCTGTTCTGGCATTTTGCAGCTGTGGGTGTCTAATCTTTATTTCTTCCGAGATGGTGAGTGGTGCACATGTGTGTGTGAAGATGCTGTATACCAGGATATGTGTACACCTGTGCAGAGGCCAGAGAATGAAGTCAAGTATACTCTCTACCTTATTCCTTTGAGACAGGGTCTCTCACTGAACTTGGAGCTAGGCTGGTGTCCAGCAAGCCCCAGTGACCTTCTTGTCTCTGGCCTGACCCCTGTGCTGGGGTTGCAGTCTGGCAACACCAGGCTTTTTAAAGATGTGGGTACTGGACTATGAGCTCAGGTTCTCACACTTGTGCAGCAAACTCTCTTATCCACGCAGCCGTCTCTCCACCTCTGTTATCTTTTATGTTTTGTTTTGATTTGGAAATGGGGCTTCACTGTGTAGTCCTGGCTGTTCTGGAACTCACTCTGTAGACCAGGCTGACCTCAAACTCACAGAGGTCTACTTGCCTCTTCCTCCCTAGTGCTAGGACTAAAGGTGTGTGCCATCGCTTCCCAGCTCCATTATCATTTTTGAGGAGCCAAGGCGGGCCGTGCTAGGCTTCTTGTTCTAGTCTGTCAAGGTCCTTACTTGTGCAGACTGACAAAACATGGTAGGCATTTAATTAACAGCTGCAGGGTAAAAGAATCCATACCAAGAGACTTTCTGGTGAATATGACCAGGTTTCTGCCCCACGGGGACTTCTGCTCTAGGGAGAACAGAAAGGGACAAGAAGTGTATGGTCCTTAGGAAGTTGGTAAGAAACACCATTGTAGTGGACTACTGAGCTGCTTAGTAGTTGACTCTCTTGGTCATAGCCATATATGAACAGTTTCACTTGGGGATGGGGGAACAGGGAGGAACAATTCTACATTTCTCTTCTATTTCTTCTGGGTATGTTCCATTGATCAGAGTTGCAACCATTAACTTCCTGAAAGTGTCAAATCCTCTTCCTTCAGAAGACAATGTGTGGACATATGCACTTGAGGGTTAGGAAGCTTGGGATTGGTCATAGAGATTTCTCTAATTGATTCACTGAGATACTTCAGATTGAATTACTAACATGACTTCTTTTATCGCCCAACTTTCATTACAAAGAATCTTCAAGGCAGAATAATAACGTCTACTTTACTTCCAAAAGGATCAGCAATATTAACATGTGAGGGAGCACTGTAAACATGTAAAGATTTATTAATGTCATATTTATGATATTACATTAGGTGAAAATTCACATTTATTGCACTGGGTTTTCTACTGTTGTGATAAACCCGCCACGATCAAGGCAACTTACGGAAGAGTTTATTTAGGCTTATGGTTGCAGAGGGTCACAGTCCACGGTGGAGGAGCAAAGGCACAGGAGCCAGAGCAGCAAGCCGAGGGCTCACACTTGATCCACAGTCAGAAAGCAGAGCATGCTGGGAATGGCATGAGTCTCCCAAACCCTGCCTTCAGTGACTTGCTTCTTCAAACAAGGCTGTATCTCTTCAGCCTCTCCAAATGGTGCCAGCAACTGGGATCCAAGCATGCAGATGCCCACGACTGTGGGGGACATTTCCAGTGAAACCACCTCTCTTTTGAATGAGTTATTTTTTTTCTTTTAATGATTTATTCATTTATTTATTTTATGCAAGTACATCACTGTCTTCAGACACACCAGAAGAGGGCATCAGATCCGATTACAGATGATTGTGAGCCACCCACCATGTGGTTGCTGGGAACTGAACTCAGGACCTCTGGAAGAGCAGTCAGTGCTTTTAACCGCTGAGCCATCTCTCCAGCCCTTGAATGGGTTTTTTTTTTAAACTGCACATTCTAGTTACCAATCTAGAAGCTCTCCAGGGAGCTCCTTTCTATCTTTGGATGATGCTGTGTTTTGATCAACAGGGAAGAGCTCTGAGCTGCTTCTTGGCTCACAGCTTTGGGCTTACGGTGGAACAAAACTGCTCATCTCGTGGTTGGGAATCCAAAGAGAGAGGGAGAGATAGGAAGAGACCGAGGTCCCCAGGTCTTCAGCGATGTGATGTGAAGACGTCTCCCTAGATTCCCACCTCTTCAAGCTTCTCCCACCACCTGATAGGACCAGGCTGGGGAGAAAGGCTTTTCTATGTGGGCCTTTGGAGATACTTGAGATCCAAACATCATTAAAAGTGGAGAAAGGAATCTCTCCTCCTTCACAGCCTGGTTGCTTCACAGGGAGAAGGGATTTGGCGTTTGAGATGAAGAACCAGGTGAGGGTTGTGGTGTTGGTCTGAAAATTCAAGCACAACTCCTGGCTAAGGTGTCCTTGATCTCTTGGTTAGCTTGAGATAACCAACTGGGCAATAGAATGACAAGCGAGGCCAGTGACTCAGCATGTAAACATGCTTGCCACTAAGCTGGACGACCTGAATTTGATCCATCAGGCTCACAGGATGGAAGGAGAGAACCGCATCCTGGAGATTGTCCTTTGACCTCCATTTGGTGTGCACCTGCCCCGTGACCCTACTGCCCTAGTAAACAAATGTAACAATGTAACAACAGCAACAATTACCGATGACAAACAACAAAGGCAAGCGATACCCAGAGGAGAACTGGCACAGGTGTTTCAGATTTACCTTGCTCCAGCTCCTGCCTCGTTCTAGGGGCTTTGTCAGGACTCAGCTGATGTAGCTGGGCAGCAGAGCGAGTGCTCCCCTGCCTGATGGTTTTAGCTTCCTAGGTGAAAGCTATTGCCCCATTTGTGTTCAAGGCGGTGCACTTTGGAACGAGGGCCCTGAGCTCAGATCAAATGCTCTGCTGACAAATTTGCTTTTACTTTCAGTTCCCGTGGTCAGGAGGGAAACAGAACTTTGAATGTCATTTGCTATACCGATTAGCATCAGTGAGGAATCCTCTCTGTGACTGTTTGCTTCAAAGCTTTAATTGATGGAAGCCCGCATATATGATCATTAACAAAATGATCTCTTTCCTACTCTGTTAATAATCTTTCTAAGTAGAGATACTCCTTTAATTTCTTCTGGGATAGGTTATTTTTCTGGCACCAAGACATGTTGGTTTGAGATTTTTGTCATATAGGTAAGCTGCAGAGGCAGTGCTGTTGGGAAAGTGCTTTTGGCGTAAGCGTGATCACCTGAGTGGGGATTCTTGGCATCCATAGTAAATCTGAGTAGGGTGGCAGCTCCTGCAGCCCCAGTGTTGGGGACGTACTTGCTTGCTAGCCAGCCAGTCTAGTCAAATCCGTGAGCTTCAGGGTCAGTGAGAAGCCCTAGCTCA
Organism: Mus pahari; assembly: GCF_900095145.1. Lineage (NCBI taxonomy): Eukaryota > Metazoa > Chordata > Mammalia > Rodentia > Muridae > Mus > Mus pahari. The sequence continues at coordinate 54,160,689 of NC_034594.1, forward strand.
AAAAAGTAAGGTGGAGGGGCTGGAGAGATGGCTCAGAAGTTAAGAGTACTCGGTGCTCTTGCAGAGGCCCAGGGATATGTTCCCAGAACCCAAATGGTGTTTTATAACCAGTTCCAGGGGATCCAGAACCCTCTTCTGGTCTTTCTAGGCACCAGGTATGCAGGCAGTGCACACACAAGTGTTGGTGTCATGACCTCCAAAACCTGTGACATCAATCACATAGGTGGTACCTGCAGACCTGTTGCCAAGGCAATAGCCACCATATTCCCAGAATCCACTTGGCCCACCTCCCACCTACACCTGTAATTACATCATCACCCATATATAAAGAAAGGCCCCCCTCCCATCTCTCTCTCTCTCTCTCTCTCTCTCTCTCTCTCTCTCTCTCTCTCTCTC
>NC_034594.1:54161299-54164594 GCF_900095145.1 Mus pahari
AGAAATCAAGATGGAGACCAATAAAGGAAAGCCATGTCAGTAGAGGATGATGTCAACGATGACCTCTGACCTCCACATGCATGTGCACACACATCTGCACACACATACACTTAAAAACTCCACACAAACACACGTTTAAAAAGGATTTTTTTTTTTTTTTTTTTTGCTACACATGAGATATATGAAGTTCCATTTTGGAAAGCTCTGAGCTCAGGCTGCTTGAAAAGATAGGACTTGAAGGGATTGTCTTGGCCCAGCTGTGGGAAGCACAGCAGTGTGTTTACATCAGAATAACCAGAAACACTGGCTCACATGGGAATTGTATACCTGCCCCACAGGTTTCAAACACGTCTGCAAAAACAAACATTCCCATTTTGTCAATTGTAGGGTCACCATGTCACGTGTTGGCCTCAGTGGCAGTTTAGCTGACCGAGTCCTTAGGCAGTCAGCGCTGATGTTGTTGAGTAAGACTATGTTGTGGCTACTTAGCCAATTCCACACCTGGAAAAAATAAAGACTCAAACAAGAAAGAGAGCGAAGTGAATTTGAAACCAGAGAGCAAGCTCTAGTGACAGTGTTGAGATTCGGAGTTCCTAAGCTGTCTCTACATTCCAGGCTAGGGGCGGGGCGGGGCGGGGGCATATTTGAAAAGCAGGCATCTTTTATGGGCAGAATCGCCTTAATCCATATCTCAGGGGCGAGATTAACGCCGCGCAGCACCCCAGATGGACTGAGCTTGCTGGAAATATGTTCTCATGAAAAGTGTCCCACCGACTGTGTCATTTCTTCTTCCATGTCTCTCTTAAGCCAGCTGTTTCATCTCTTGAAATTTGATATGCTCCCCACCCGGCCTTTCAGAGATGTCAGTGCACAAAAGAGGCCCATGAAAAGAAACAGCTGCACGGAGACCAGCAGGCGCTGCTGCTGCTGGAGCTACAGATTTGAGGCGTGCACCTGCATGGAGTTGGGTGACTGGCGATTTTTCAGAGGAGGGAGACATCAATGGGACGTTAGGACGCGAAGGGAAGGCCGGAGGGATGGATGACTCTGGGGTGGCAAACTGGATACCCTGCTGCTCACCTGGAGGTCACGGGGGTTCACACCTGGCTTGAATTAGTCAAAAGGATTTCAGGCGAAGGTTAGTTGGTCGTTTAGGAATGAAATGATTAGCTGGGCTGTAACAGTTGCTAATAAACAGATTGTCCACATCAATGACATCCATTCATCAGGACAGGGACAAATGGCATCCTGCGGTCCTCGTGGCAGAAGTGGGAAGGATTGATGACTGAGATACATCCTGTGAAAGCTATGTCCTCCTGCAGAGGTGAATGAGCTGGAAGGTGGGGGTGGAGGTTGTGGGTGGTACTCAGACTACTGGTGGGGGAGGGGCAGACAGTAAGGGAGAAGGGTAATATAATCAAGGTGAAAAATGAAGGTTTGGAGGATGAAGTTCTACTGGAAGTGGTAAGACCGCGCTGTGTTCTGGCTAGACTGTGGAGGTAGAGCCAGGAGTGTGCTCTGGTGGAGTAGCAGAGAGTGTGAAGGAAATGGGTCAGGGCGGGGCCCTGAGGGGTTTGGACAACTGGAAGGGCTGAGTTTCCAGCAACTTGGATGAAAAAGGCTTTGAATAGGGACAGGTTTGGAGGAGAACTGTTCAGGTTGGCTCTGTCCTCTATGATCTGAGTAGAGGGGCTGGGGAGGGGGGAACTGGGGGAGCTGTGATTTCAGAGAGAGAGAGAGAGAGAGAGAGAGAGAGAGAGAGAGAGAGAGAGAGAGAGAGGGGGGCTGAGAAGGAAATTTAGGAATCAGCAGTGGATAGAAGACCACTGTGAGATTCCAGGGAGCAGGCAGAGAAAAGGGTCAAATGCTGAGCCCAGAACCTTCCAGGAGAAGAAGAGGCCAGTGGCTACGAGGTAGGAGAAAACCTGAAGGAATGTGGCAGCCCAAGAACCAAGTGAAGAGTCCTTCAAGGAGGAGGAAGAGAGCAGGTCCCCATGATAGTGGAGGATGAACACGGAGCCCTGATGGTTGGATTCAGTTGCATCAATGCTACTAGTGACTTGGACGAGAAAGCAATTCTAGTGGGGGAGGAGGGCAAGGGATGGAGAGAATGAGAGGAACAGCTTCAGCAAAGGAGCACCAACTGTGCTGAGGAGCACTGACAGCTCCTCTGAGGAGCACTGACAACTCTTGTAAAGGGATCCTGCACGTGGGTGGTCACTGCAGGGAAGTAAAGACTGAGGAAGAAGTGATTTATTCACTTTTCCTTTTAGGCCAAAAGAATAATATGGGCACAGGAATAGCCCAGCAGACCAGGAAAATTCCTATGATGTAAGAAACACAGGGGAAGGTTCTGGGCCTTGGATGGGGTGCGTGGAATCCAGCTTTTCCTAGGAGGGAGATGTGTCAATATTTAGGTGGAGAATGTGGAGTTTTGGGGTACAGATGCTGGTGAGCAGGTAGGAGTGGAGGTGGGAAAAGGTGGCAGTTTGTTTCAGGGTGATTCTGTTTTCTCAGTGAGGCAGGAAGTCAGGTGAGCACCCGAAAGAAAGGAGGGGCAGGGAGGTGCTGGAGGTTAAGGAGAGAGAGGTTGGTCTTCCAGGGACCCATTGGAGGTCATGGAAGTGGACCACAGTATGATGTTCTCCAGCCAGGCTTGGTGGTTGTGTACAGGTCCAGGATGGAAGACATAGATTCTGGGTGATGTCAGTGGGGCTCTACAGTAGGGGAGAGGCACCCAAGCATCTCTGGCTCCATGAGATCCAGCTGTAAGGCATTTTCTCAATTAGCGATCAATGGGAGAGGGCCCAGCTCATGGTGGGCAGTGCCATCCCTGGGCTGGTGATCCTGGGCTCTATAAGAAAAGCAGGCTGAGCAAGCCGTGGGAAGCAAGCCAGTAAGCAGCATCCCTCCATGGCCTCTGCATCAGCTCCTGCCTCCAGGTCCCAGCCCTGCTTGAGGTCTTGTCCTGACTTTGTCCAGTGATGAACTATGAGCTGGAAGTGTAAGCTGAATAAACCCTTTTCTCCACAACTTACTTTTTGGTTATGGCGTTTCGTTGCAGCACTAGAGACCCTAGCTAAGACAGGTGGCTTGCTAATTATGGCTCAGAGAGTGAATCCACACCCATCATAGAGGGAGTATGGCTCAGAGAGTGAAACCACACCCATCATAGAGGGAGTATGGCTCAGAGAGTGAAACCACACCCATCATAGAGGGAGTATGGCTCAGAGAGTGAATCCACACCCATCATAGAGGGAGTATGGCTCAGAGAGTGAATCCACACCCATCATAG
>NC_034594.1:54164899-54204074 GCF_900095145.1 Mus pahari
AGAGAGAGAGAGAGAGAGAGAGAGAGAGAGAGAGAGAGAGAGAGAGAAGCTTTTGAAATATCAACTTCTACCCCCAGTGACACAACTAGGCCAAACCTCCTAATCCTTCCCAAACAGTTCCACCAATTGTGGATGGAGCAAACATATGAGCCTCTGGGGCCATTTTCATGCAAATCAACATAGCCTATAAACTCAGAACCGTGGACAGAAACTTCTGAGAAATGAATCAAAAGAAATCCTAACTCCCTGTGTTTCTTCATCTCAGGCATTCTGTTCAAGCAATGAGAAAAGCCACCTAAACACCACAGATGTCCACTCTCTTGTCAGTCTCAGAACACATGAGCCCATGCTAGGACAGTCCCTCTGCCTGACATGAATAGTAGACACTATTAAACACTCCCTAAGATGATACTAGCTTTTAAGGCAGTCTTGTCAAATTGTTGACTTGTACAAAGCTCTGCCTTCTAAAACTTCAGTTCTTTACTTATAGAATTGACTTTTTATTTATTTATTTTTTATTTATTTATTTTTAATGGAACAAATAAATGCCTTTGCCACTCGAGGTTGGGAACTCTGTGTTTCAGAGCTGAAGACTCATATTTGCTGAGCTGGGCATCAAGTCCTGCTTCTTGTTCCCTTAAATTTTGGTTTGTCTCAGAGCACAAGGCCTTGTAATGATCTCAGGGGCAGAAAAGAAAAATGCTTACATTTCTTACCCTTCTGTCCATATCTTTGGGTCTTCAGCTCAAAGGGAGAATGAGTTAGAATAAAGCTGGTGTGTTTGGTGCCTTTTCCTCATCATAATTTCATTCGCTATGAAACATTGAATATACATGAAGGGTTTCTCTCGGTGGCATCCCATGTTGATGAGCAGGTACAGCCTTCTCACTGTTTATGGCCTGCATGCTTCGGTGCTAACGCGCTCCCCATGAACGTGGTTGGGTTTGGCTTTCCAGGCAACAGTTAAACCAGCAGGAGACCACTTGTGTGCAATTTGTTGGAATGGAATCTGCATTTTGGGATTAGATTACTTAGTAGTGTCATTTTGCATTGAGTCAACTTTGTGGGTGGTCTCCAATAAACCCCTGCTTGTACAGGGAGTGTCAGCCCTGATTATCTCCAAGCAAGCTTGTAATGACTGCACAGCTTGGTGTTTACAAGAAAAAGCCAGCTTCCCTTACTTTAATTCAGGGTATGCAGAGGCGTGGATGAACCCCCACAGAAGGAGTGGCAAAAGGCCCATTCTGGAGGCCATTCTGAGAGCTGTGTAACTCAGCTTTTTGTCTTCCCCAGGGATCAGGGCAATAGTTAACAACTATCACTTGGGGCTCACCAATTAGGGCATTTGTCTTTAACAATGCCTGAAGGAGCTGTTGCAGCTCAGAATAATAAGGACTAAGGGATTAGCTGAGGAGGACAGACCCAGACTGTGCAGTGAGCTACATGGCTGGCGTATGTACGTGTGGGCGCCTGCAGCGAATACCGAGCCACGATGTGGGATCGCAGCTGAGGCAGTCTCCTCAGCCAGTGGTGAGCTGACCCCACAGTCTGTCTTTGGTAATGTCTAGAGACAGTTTTGGTTGTCACACTTAGGGACTGCTACAGCACCTAATGGGTAAAGGGCAGGGCTGCTTGAGGCCATGTGCAGTGTGTGGTCTCCCTCCCATCTCTTAGAATTAGAAGTGATGGGGACTAAAACACCAGTAGAGTTGAGGCAGAGAGACCCCGTTTCAGGTACTGGGGAGCCTTGAAACCACTCTCCCGCTTCCAACATCTCTGGTCCACTCTCATTCTTTCTGTATCCCTGATTGGCTGGAACCTTCACGGCCCCCAAATATTACAGTCTCACACTAGAAATGGCAGTGTTCAGTTGAAGTTGGTCAGATGTGTACTAAATCCCAGCCTCGGGCCTTTAGTAGGCGGTGACATCGAGGTAATTATTATTTTTTGAGACAGAGTCTCATTCTGTAGTCCAAAGCTGCCCTAGAATCCACTATATAGCCCAGGCTTGCCTTAAACATCACATCACAGCAATCAGGTTGCATTAGCATCCCAAGAGCTAGGATTACACATGGAAGCAAGGCCAAATGTCTGGCTGGAGCAAGTCACTTAGGCCGGCTCAGCTTCAGTCAAACCATTTCCCATTAAATTTTAATTTCTTTATCGTGTGTGTGTGTGTGTGTGTGTGTGTGTGAGTGTGAGAGCGTGCGCGCATGCATGTACATGTTTGTATGTGCATATGTGGGTGTGATGTCTTGGCACTTGTACAAGTAGAGGCCAGATATTGGGTCAATTCTGCATTTAATAACACTTTGTTCTATGATTGCCTAGACTGGTGAGGTATCCCCAGAAATTCTATCTCTGCTCTTGCACACTTACCTCAAGAGGGTGTGGTGGGGGTGGGGGCTACAGGTATGCCCAGCTTTTAATATATGCGTGAGGGTCTGATGTCAGATCCTCTTCTCTCTCTCTCTCTCTCTCTCTCTCTCTCTCTCTCTCTCTCTCTGTCCCTCCCTCCCTCCCTTCCTTCCTTCCTTCCCTTCCTTTCTCCCTCTCTCTTTCCTGACTTCTCTCTTTCTTGAGTGATAGAACACTTAGTAAAAAGAAAAGTAAATAGAAAACAAAACAAAACTAAAACTAACCAAACCTGAATCAGCCATGTCTTTATTCTCTGGCAGCTCCATTGTTAACAGTTAACCCCCCACCCCACCCCACCCCCTGCATTTCCAGCTCTTCCCCTCCCTTCCTCTCCCCTCCCTTCCTCTCCCCCTCCGCCCACGTGTGCACACTGCTCAGTGCCAGCTTGTTAGACCTTGTGATGTATTTGGAACATCCCTTCATGTCAATAAATATAGATCCACCTTGCCTACATCATCACTCTACTAAGCTACCCACTGGCTTACAGCCTCGCGGAGGTGGAATGTAGTGCTCCCAGAGGTGGAGTGTAGTGCTCCCAGAGGTGGAGTGTAGTGCTACCATTCCTTAAAGCCTTGAGCATGTGGGGCATCAGGGTTAGTACAGTAGAGTTGCATGGAGCTTGTCACAGTTGTGGGAAGTGAGTCCTTTCTGTGTCCACCTGGCAGTGTACGAACACACCCATATGGTTGATCCATGGGGTAAGTTTTCTTCTAGAAACATGTTCTTTGTACCCACTCTCAGGAACTTCCTGCTCCCGGCGTGGGGTGCATGGTAGAGTCAGTCTTCATTTTTCATGATGCTGCTCAATATATAACAGCTTTTCACTCGCGCTGAAGTACCATACAGGCTCAAATCCCAATCACGCTGGTGATCCCTTACCCAAGCCCCGGCTTCCGCATCTCTGAGAGGGCAATTCAGCTTCATTGCGTAGTTGTTCTCAGAACAGGAGGAAGGCTGTGCTAGGTGCATAAGGTCTGGTGGATGGCAACCACCCCATGTGTCTTAACCCACATTCAGTGAGAACAAACGTCCTATAAGCTGTGCACATACGAGAAGCCTTTCCCCTGGTAGAAGTCTAGGCTAATGGGCAAGCATTTTCTCCCACCATCGTGTGTCCTTGTCCTAGAACAGCTAGAGTTTGAAAAAAATCTCTACTTTTCTGCTTTTCTGAGTCTTTCTAAAAATCTCTACTTTTCTGCTTTTCTGAGTCTTTCTTTTGTTTGATACAGTGGTGGGGGTGGAGGTGGGGGTGGGTCTCACTATTTGTCCAGATGTGCCTGGGATTAACTGATCCTCCTCCCTCAGCCTCCCCACATGCTAGGACTGCACCAAGATCTTCAGAGACTTTTCTAAGCGGGGAGAGGTTGCCCGCAGTCCTTGGCTCATGGCTTCATAGTCCTTGGCTCATGGCTTCACAGTCCTTGGCTCATGGCTTCACAGTCCTTGGCTCATGGCTTCACAGTCCTTGGCTCATGGCTTCACAGTCCTTGGCTCATGGCTTCACAGCACTCTGACTTAGGTTTTGGTTGTCAGAACTTCTGCTCCGAACCTTCTGCCTTACACTGTGGCTATGTTGGGTCACCTCCTCGTTTCTCTGTCCCCGCATCTGCCAGTTCCCCTTTGCTACGGAGTTGGCCTAGCCACAGGTTCTGGGGCTTAGGAAGTGGACGTCTTTTGGAGGCTGCTGCATGACAGGCACCTGCTGCTTTGCTGATTGGCTTCTCTGAGACTCAGATGTTGCTGGGAGACCAGGTGGGTTCCCCTGACAGGTGTGTTGCACCCCTGAACAAGCAGGGGTCACTCACTGATCACTCATCATGGTGGAACTTTCCTCAGCCTTGGGAGATAAAGGATGGATGCTTGTTCTGGATGAAGTGTCCCATCCACATGAGACCTGTGCTGTAGGCAGCTGGTGGGCACAGGAGCACGCTGTCTATGAGAATGGCCAGATGCTCAGAGGCTGGGCTACCCCGACCCCTTTGCTTTTCTCCTTAGTCCTGTTAGTCTACAGGACTGGTTCTAAATCCAGAGGTCAGGCAGCATGTGGTACCCACTCACTTCATCGACCGACCTCCAGAAGCAGACACTGTGAGGAAGGGGTACATACAGGTGGCCTCCAGCTACAAGCAAAACCTCAAGGTCCTCTGGGCTGGGCTGGGGGCATGTGATCAGGTGTCTCCCAGCTTATGTTCTGCTACCTGTCATGTAGTCTCTCACTAGTGCCAACCAAGATTCCTTTTCTCTGGATGGGAGAAGCATCTCCCTTTTACGTTCTCCACAGTGACTCATTCTAAGTACCACATACTCTCTCTCCTCAGGATGAGATGAGGGCAGCCAAGTTCTTCCATGAAATATGGAGTCGTACATGCTCAACCTGTCTCCCCTACAGGATACACCCCAATAGACATTATTCCTTACCGTATCCACCCCAGACTCCCTTTCATCTGCCTTCATATGTTCAGAGTAACCTCTGGATCCCACCATCATTTGCTTGATTCACTGGACCTCTCTGGGAAGATTCATCCTTGGCTGAGGCTCAAACAGAGAACTGTGCCCCTCACTGTCACTGGGCCTCTAGATGTGGGCGCTGTGAGAGAAGAGTGCATACACGTATCTTCCAAAGGGAAGCAGGGTGGTCGTCTCACGAGATCGGAAGACTCCCCAGGTCAGCCTTCTCAACCTACCCACCTTTGCTGTCAGTCAGCATTCTGGGATGTGAGCTTGGGCAATTGGGTCCCATTTGGTATCCATCATGCTTGTCCCTCTTGGGAATGACTTAGTTCCTTCCAGTACCCAGAAGAACTTGGTATTTTCTTGTTTTCCTGATGCAATGACCCTCAAGACCCACCCTTTACATTAGAGCCATCTGTGGCCTGAATGCAACCCTCTGCAGATTTGTGTGCTGAAGTTCTAACCCTCAAGGTGATGTCTTAAAAAGCAGAGTCTTGGGGAGATAATAAGGCTCATGAGGGTGGAGCCTCATAACTGTCCCATATAAGAGACCTGGAGAGCTTCCTCGTCTCTCTCACTATGTGAGGACACACCAAGAAGCTACCATCAGTGAGCCAGAAAGTGAGCCTTGATGTGAATCTGTAGGTCAGAACTCTGAAACATTCTGGTGTTTATAGGTTGCCTAATTTGTGGTACCTTTGCAAGAACACCCTGAGTAGCTCAAGAACCCCAAACCATTAGTGCCCGAAAATTTGTCTCTCCCATGCAGGTCCAGTTGGTTATTCCCATGTGACACTCAGTTTTTTAAGTCGCAAAGCTCAAGTTGCATTTGGGGAAACATCAGGTTGCCTGTTCCTGTCCCTTTAGAGAGCTGCCACTTCCTGCCCTGCAGGTGAACGGGATGCTTGCCTGCCCCCTTCAGTTTCTGCTCCGTCCTCCAGCTGACTCTTTAAAATTTTAGCTTCTGAAGATTTGGTTAGCGTTACAGAAGCATCAGCCTGATATAGAGCAACCCACCCGTGTCGCCAGTCATCCCCAGCAAATTAAACTATTTTTTCCATGTTCCTTCCCAGTTCTTACCCTTGTGAACGTATAATTTGAGGGGTTGTAATCATAGTATAGCTATCATTTTGTGTTCTGCATTTTCCACTTAACATTAATTATATCATAAGCATTTTCCCACACTGTTGTAAAGTCATCATAATTATCATTTTTAATGACTGTATGAGAATTCAAGAGGGGAGTGCGCTACTTAACCCTTATCTTGTCCTGGGCTTTTGGGGACTCCTTTGTTCTGTTTTCTCCTTTGGGATTACCCGTGACGTCATGCCCATCTGCTTTTTTTGGGTGAATGAGGGGAGGCAAGCAGTGACATGGGGGTGGGTGGAGGAGGAGGGGAAGATGGCCATGGAAGGGGTAGCAAGCAGAGGAAGTAAGAAAACATACTGTGGTGGGGTCTGGGGATGGTTCATCAGGACAGTGCTTGCAGTGCAACCATGAGGAGCTGAGTTCGGGTCCTTAGCACCCACATGAATATACTGGGCATGACCGTGCACAGCTGAAACCCTGACACTGGGAAGGTGGAGACAAGAGAGTCCTTGGCCTGTCACTCTATCCTCATCAGTGAGTTCCAGGTTTAGTGAGAGACCCTGTCCCATCAAATAAGGAGGAAGTGACAGGAAGGCAGATGTGTTGCTTTCTGGCTTCCCTCCAAATGTATATCTGCACATCCTCCCCGCCACACACATATGACCCACACACAAAGTAAAAGCAGTCTGTTAGGCTGAGAACCGAAGGGCCACCTGGACTCTCTCTTGGTAAGCCCCTTCATTAATGACTCTCGGGGATGACAATCCTTCACAGCGACCTTGCATTTTTAGCAGGAAGGAGGCCGCTGGAGCTGATTGGGAAAACAAATTTAACTTAATGGTCCTAAGTTCCCAGGCTGTCAGAATCAACTCTCAAAGGCTTTTCTGAATTCCACAAACACAGCTACAATTTTTGCTAATCAAATATTTAGTGCTGATTAGACTGAACAGGATCAATTGAGAGGATCTCAGCTCTTCAAGCTCCACCCGTGTCGTCAGGCTTGCCCGCACTCCAAGACACGGGGTTCTACCCTGTGCACGATCCTCTACAGAACAAGGCTTCCCTTGAGAACACAGGAGGAAACAGTAATGCCGCGTGCTAGATCCCTCTCCTGGATATTCTTAATTCCTGTTCATGTATTCAGAGGAGCCCTGCTGAAGGAAAAGAGCCTGCATTTGGCCGACCCAGTATTTTCTAAGTGGGCCTTTTGTCCTGTGGTCCTTCCATTGGTTATAGTCCCTTTGGGGAAATGAAGACAGGCTGCATAATTCCGAGAAGATGAATCATGTTCTAGTTAAAAAATGTGGGGTTTGGTGCACAGATCGGTTGATAGAACACTTGCTGTACAAGTATGAAGACCTGAGTTTGATCCCCAGCACCTGTGTGAAGAAGCCGAGCATGGTGGTGCTTGTAATCTTTCCTTGAGGATATGAAGGCCAGCCTAGTCTACTTGGTGACCTCCAGGCCAGTGAGAGACCCTGACCTTAACAAACAAGGTGGATGGTGCCAAGGGAATGACATATGACATGGCCTCTGGCCTACACACACACACACACACACACACACACACACACACACACACATACACACAAACACACACAAATGTTATAGAGATTGACAAGTAAAGGAAGCATCTACAAAGCAGAGGATGGACACAGTGTCCACAGGACAGTGGGTAGCCCTTGTTTCTTCAATCCTGGGGGTAACGCATAGGGTCCTGGGACCTCCAAGAGTAATGTTAGGATGTGGCAAGATACGTGCTGAGCCTTGCTATTGGATGCAGGTCTGTGGAGGACACAGGAGTCACAGCTATCTACCACTTCTGAAGATCTTCCCTTCTGCTATGGCAGGCAGAACTTTGGTCCCCATGATCTCTGGCCCTAGCTTCATGCCCTTGGGTATTGTGGTATGTGATGAAATGGAATTTGCAGGTAGGAGTTAGGTGGCGCTTATCATACGGAGACAGTCGTATTACCTGGTGTGGACTCCATGTAACCACATGAGACCTTGACAGTGGAAGCCTGTGCTGGAAGGTTTTATATCAACTTGACACAAACTGGGTTCATCTGAGAGGAGGAAACTCCGATTGAGAAAATGCCTCCGTAGGACTGGGTAGTGATTGATGGGGGAGGGCCCAGTCTGTTGCAGGTGGTGCCATCCCTGGGCTTGTGGGCTTAGATTCTGAGAGAGCAGGCTGAGCAAGCCATGGGGAGCAAGCCAGTAAGCGGCATCCTCCACGGCCTCTGCCTCAGCTCCTGCCTCCAGGTTCCTGTCCTGTTTTGAGTTCCTGTGCTTACTAGCTGCATGGATAACAGGATTGTGGGGTATTGCTGTGACAACCTGGCCATGCTGTTTGGGGGAGTACAGTGGAAGGACTTTGGAGCTTTGTGCAGAATCACTTGAGTGCTCAGTGTCTGGTGAGATGCTCTGTAGGAGTTTGGAAGATAACAATGTCGAGGGCAATGCAGAAGAGGCCTGGCTTGAAAAATAATTTTTAAATCTGCTTTTTCTTCCGGCCTCTTAGCTCCCACCAAATAATGACTCTAAGACTAATTAGTTACTATTAACTGCCCAGGCCATAAGCTTTGGCTCGCTCCCTGACTAGCCATAGTAAACTCTTCTACGTCTACCACTTGGTTAGCTACCTCTCTTCAGTCCCAGCCCACTTCTTCATTCTTATTTTCTCAGCATCTCTCTGAGTTCCTCTACCTGCGGGCTCATGTCTCCTAAGTCTGTCTCTGGCCTCGTCTCTTAGCTCATCTCCCAAGGCTCTCTTCTATTGCTTACTATTTCCCAGAATCCTCTCTCTTCCTGCCAATGTCCCACCTCCTATTTCCTGTCTCAGCTCATAGGCCATTGGCTATTTTATTGACTGGTGGTGCTTATAAGAGATTCTCTCTACACTGGCTTGCCATGTTCCAGAGCGAAGTGTAAAGATGCGATTGGGGCCACTTGTTGTTTTAAGTTAAGATCCTGTGGTTAGGTTGTGAACTGTGGTTAACAAGAAAGCAGAAGTACTAAAGAGAAACTTTAGATTTGCTGGATTGCTTGATGTTAGCCAGCGAAGCTGGGAATTTAGTAGTGATTATGGAGCGAGCCTTTACTCCCAGCACTTGGAAGGCAGAGGGAATCAGATCTCTGAGTTCAAGGCCAGCCTGGTGTATAGAGCTAGTTCCAGGATACACAGAGAAACTCTATTTCAAAAAAAGAAAAGAGATCACCCCACCCCCCACCCCAAAGCAAGCAAGCAAACGAAGAGGCCAACATCATTGAGGTGAAACCTTCTGGGAAGTGTTTCCCGAGGGCACACAAAAGCTGTGTTCCAGAGGTGGCCAAGGTTGTACTATGTGCTGGCAGCTCAACTTGGTAGTCTAAAGGTCACCCAGGTGGTCCTGGTTTTGAAGGCATGAAGGAGCCATGGAGAACAGCTGAGGCTTGTCACTGTGCTGGAGTCCCCAAAGAGAGCCCAGGAGAGGCTATCGGTGAAAGTATAGCCCAGTTGCAGCAAGGGACCCCAGCACTTTTGGAGATGCCAGTACCATAGGATGATCACCAAGAACAGAAGCAGCAGTGGTGTGGAAGCATCCGGAGGCAAGCTGTGTGTGCTGTAGAGGGCCAGACTGGAGAAGTGACCCAAGCCCTTTGGAGGAACCCAGAAAACTGTGAGTGGATACCAGACATTGGACATTGACTTATTTACAGTTTGGGAGTTTGGTTTTGCTTTGATTTGATTATAACTATGCCTTGGTTCTTTCCTTTTGAAGTAAGAAAGTATTTAATTTATTTATTTTACAGGAACTCATAGTTTGAGAGACTTTGAAATTTTTTTTTACTTTGAATTTTTTTAAAAAAAAGCTGTATTTATTTATAATTTTATGCATATGAGTGTTCTATTTATTTTATGTATATGAGTGTTCTATCTGCACGTACACCTGCATGCCAGAAGAGGGCATCAGATCACATTATAGATGGTTGTGAGCCACCATGTGGTTGCTGGGAATTGAACTGAGGACCTCTGGGAAGGCAGTCAGTGCTCTTAACCACTGAGCCATCTCTCCAGCTCTGAGACTTTGAATCTTAAAAGACTTTGGATTTGAAAAGAGTTTGGCTATTTTAAAGAGACTAAACATTTCGTGTTTGGATTTTTAAGGTTTTTCTTTGTTTGTATTTTTAATGTGAGATCTCGGGGATGAACTTTCGAGAAAGGAAAGGTTGTGGCTTAACAGTGATGTATGCGTGTGTCAAGGTGACAAGGGGTCAGTCGTGCTGGATGGTTTTATGTCAACCCGACACAGACTGGGCTCATCTGAGAGGTGGGGACCTCAGGTAAGAAAATGTCTCTATAAGATCCTGTTGTAGGCAAGCCTGTAAGACATTTTCTTAATTAGTGCTTGATGTGGGGAGGCTCCAACCCATTGTGGAATGAATGTGGATGGCTTGTAGAAGCTGACAAGGACTAGCCAGTAGCCTACAGGAAAACCATCCTCGGGTGTACAACTTCACAGAACTGACTCCTGTGTTTGAGTGACCTGGGAAGTGGCTGGGTCAGCCAGTACCTTGTTTCTGACCTTGTGAGACCCTAAGCAGAGAACCCGCTGAGCCCATTGGACTTCTGACTTACAGATCTGTGAGATAATAGGTGAGTGGTGTTGGAAGCCAGTCGGTTGAGAGTAAGTTGCTACGGCAACCATGGAGCATGAACACATGCTCCCACCTGTGCGAGACCTGCCATTCTCACGTGTTTGCAAGAACCAAGGCTCATTGCAAGGGGCTCTGAGACATGCAGTGTGTGGGTTCTAGCTCCTCTAAAACTCAGCACAGAGGGCTGGAAGGGAAGGCTAATGGCTCCTGCTGAGCACTTGGCACCGTGCCTACTAGCATTTGGTGGGGTGGGCATTAGAATAACTCTGCTGGGGTGCTGACTGTGGTATAGCAGAATTGGAGCTTTAAAACAGGGTCTTGGGAGTCTCCCATGAGTGTAAAATGAATTGTTGTTGTTATTATTATTACTGTGTATATGTTAATGATGGAAATTAATACAGTGGCAGTTATTACTTAACCAGCTGGTTCCCCAAATAAGCACACAGAGACCTTTTAATATTTCAGAGATTAGGTCTTAGCTGGCTAGACTCCTCAACTAGCTCATCTAAGTTAATCCGACCACCCAGTCCCATCCAGTCATGTGGGTAGCTATACCTTCCAGGTCTGTAGTCACATCCAGAATCTCCCCTCATGTCTTCTGGTGAAAAAGGCCTTCCTGTTTCTTCCCGGAGTTCCTTTCTCCCTCCCAGGAAGTCCTGCCTTCCTCTCTCTACTGCCCAATCACAGGCTTTAGCCTTTTATTGACCAAGTAACTTGGGGACCCATGTTTGCACAGCAAAAGCCGGTGTACGTGAGAATTTGCTCATCTTGGGGCAACCAGATCTTGAGGTACATAATTTAGTATTTGAACACATAGCATCACCAGACCAACCCCAACACATTAGTAATGATGGTACACTCACGCCAACCTGTGAGACTGACTAGGAGCACAGTGGGGTGTTCTGGAAAGAGCTCTCTAGACTGGAGGTTAGTTTTCAGCTGTCAGGTTCTTAACCAGTGGTCCCACGTTGCCCATGCTGCAAGTTCTCTTAAAGGGTTACTGTTGGAGACCCCCTTTCTCTCTTTGTGTGTGTGTGTGTGCATTTGTTTTTTGTTTTGGCATGAACGTGTGTATATATGAATGTGTTAGCCAGGAAACAACTTTGGACGTCACTCCTAAGGGACTGTCCAGCTTTTAAAAACCAGAGTTTCTCTTTGGACTGGAACTGATCAAGTAGACTATGCTTGCTGGGCAGTTAACTCCATGTCGGTTTCTGCCTTCCAGTGCTGGTGTGAGCACACAGCACCACGTTCAGCACTTTAAGCCATAGGTTCTGGGCTGGAGAGATGGCTCAACAGTTAAGAGCACTGACTACTCTTCCAGAGGTCCTGAGTTTAATTCCTAGCAACCACATGGCGGTTCACAACCATCTGTAATGGGATCTGATGCCCTCTTCTGGTGTGTGTCTGAAGACAGCTACAGTGTCCTCATATAAATAAAAATAAATAAATCTTTAAAAAAAAAAAACCCAAAACTCCACAGGTTCTGGAGCTCTAACTCAGATCCTTGCTGCTGACTGAAGTATTTCCCCAGCCCAAGAATAATTTTACACATTTGAATGGTTGTCCATGCCATTTATGTGATTGTAACCATTTCAGTGACTAGTGTGATGGATGAAAATGTTGCCAAGGGAAATTTCAGACTCTTATTTCACCAGTTTGGGAGATATGGTCTCAAATGGGTCCGGGGGCTTCTAATACATTTTGGCAGAAGGTTACTTTTCCTGGATAGAATATTCTATGTCAACCCTGTCCTGGGAGTGTAAAATGAATTATTATTATTATTGTTATTAATATATTAATGCTGGAAATTAATACAGCAGCAGTTATTCCTTAACCAGCTGGTTCCCTCAAGTAATCACAGGGACCTTTTAATATTTCAAAGCTGTGGGAGCAAATTAGAGCAACAAAGCAGATACTTCTGGCTTCAAGGAGCTTCTAATCTGGCGGAGAAAGGAGGCTGACAGCCAGGGCTAGGATGGGAGTGAATGGAACTATCTCTTGAATTCTCTCTCAGGTTTGTGTCAGCTTCCTAATACTGCTGTCGCTGGGGGTTACGTGAAGGAGGTCTTCCCTTCGATCTCTGTAGATCACAGAGAGGCACAGACCTTTGAGCAGCAGCGTTTCAGAGCTGGGCTTTATGGCTTTTGTATTTTCTCTTGGCTGTTCCTGGGGAAGTGCTCACTGAAGCTGTGAGCATCTTTTGTGACAGTTTCCCATGGGGTGTACATGTACCTTGCCACCCACCCTGAGAAGGTTGTTATTTATCTATCTACTTGGCATTTGAAAGTAAAACAAAGCACTCCGCGCCATTAACGGAACGCTAGGCTTTTCAGTTTGCTGGTACCCGTGACAGGTTCACTGATGCTGTCCCAGGCTGCCCGCCCCTTTTCAAACTGCAACTTTTAAGCTCGTTCCTCTTTGGTGGATTAATTCCTGATGCTCCCCTTTGACACTCTCTTTACTTGCACTGACAGAGCACAATGCTGCCAGGTTCCTTCTGTCCCCCCCTAGGTCGGAGCTGATGCCCTAATCCTCTCCCTGCTCCAGGACCGGGTACATCTGGGCAAACCTTCAGTATGCACCCGGTGGTGCAGGCCTGGCAGACCCAGCTTTAAGCCTCTTTGATGTTATAACTGCCTCGTGTTCCCAGTGCTCAGTGTTTCTTTTCTTTTCCCAAGAGACTGCTTTGGGAAACTTTTTTACAAGGGGCATGGAACAAATTTTGCTTCACTGGTCATAGGGTAGAAGAGGGTCATCTAGGATGGTATGGAAGCACCAAACCAAGGGGAGCTGCCAGAGAATGAGTTCTGATTTCAGCACTGCTTATTTTATTTTTGTGTGTGGTATGTGTGTGTGTGTGTGTGTGTGTGTGTGTGTGTGTGTGTAGTATATGTATATGTCTGGGCTGACAAGAATAGGATGATGTTGGAGCCTGGTCTATCAGTCTTCTATTCTCTGGAGGCAGAGTATCTCACAGAGCCTGGAATTTGTCATGCTTGGCTAAGCTGGCTGACTAGCAAGGCCAGAGATCTTCCTGTTTCTGCCCTGCCCCCTGCCCCGCCCCGACTCTGCACTGGGTGTGTAGGTATGCCTGTGGGCCACTACTGACTTTCTGTGTGGATGCTGAGGTTCTGATCTCAGGTCCCTCTCCTTGCGCTGCAAGTGCCCCCCTACTCAGTGAACCCTCCAGTGCTTACTTAGCTCAACGTTTCTTTGAGCAAGCCTCTTTATTCCTCTGAGACTTGGTTTTCTCATCTGTGAAGTGGGAAGAAACATGACTTAGCGGGATTGTTAAGATCGAGGTAAATAACACACACTAAGTGATTAGCCTGGTGCGTGGTTTGTAATTAAGTGCTTGCTACAAACTAGCTGCTGCCATCGTCTTCATCAGGGTGGTCCTTATTCCTGTCATTGCTGCCATCACCATTATTAGCCTCAGCACCAAGATTGCTCACTTATTAAGCGTTCCCTGTGACAGGGTCTCACTATGTTGTTCAGAATAGCCTCGAACTTCTGAAATCAAGCAGTCCTCCTGCCTCAGCTTCCCAAATAGCTAGGACCACATACATGCCCATGCTATTGTGCTGAGCCACCAATGCCACCATTAGGTCATTGTCCTCATCCCAGCCTGTACCACTGTCGCCATCTGCATCCTCTTGCCCTTCTGGAGCATCTCTATCAGCCATCTTCCTGGAGTCTCTGTTTCCTAAGAAAGGGTCTGGGGTCTAGAACATGGGCATGTCTTGTTCTAGAGAACACATGTTTTGGGTGGTTTTCTCATGGCCACCCTTGAAAGGTAGTCCTTCTGATTCTTCTCATTTTTCGGAAAAGACTCCTCCTTTCCTGCCGACTTTAACCCTTAATCTGGAACTTTCTTTCCCTCTCACTGGAGAGTGCAAATAGAAATATATTTTGGAAAATGGAAGAATACTGATCAATGGAAGAAATCATTTTTTAATTTTTTTATTTTTTTTAACTTTTATTTCAGTGTGGAAGGAAGCCTTATAGCTAATCACAAATACTTTCCAATATTAGGTTTTCTCACCGTGCATCCAAGTGATGACTTTACCCCATCTGCCTTCCAGCCCCTCTAACTGAACAATGTCAAAGAAATCTTGCCGCCACAATAAAACCCACCCGTGTCCCCGCCCCTTCTGTCTGGTGAGAGGGGATGAAATCACAGCGTGTCAAGCAGGCTGTAAACACATGAGCTGCTCTCTCTCAGCTTTCGAGGGGCTTCTCCAGGATGACAGGGGGACAAAGGGCTGCAGTGTAAATTGCCATGCAAATTGCCACAGCGTTTTTGAACTTAAGACACCTTTGCCTGTGGCAGCTCAAAGAACGGCTCCCACTCAAGAGGAGCCCTGAAGTGCTTTCCTGGAGCTGAGTGGCACCACCTAAACGGTCTCCTTACCTGACTCCAGCCAGAGAGCTCTCGGGAACAAATGAGTAGCCGGCGAGTATGGCAACCCAGACAGAATGTGCTTTGGTAGGTGTTCCTACGCTGACCTTCAGCAGGCTCTCTCTGTAAAGTCCAGTTCATGAGGACAACTGGGGACAGCTTTAGGGTATGATAAAGTAACGTGTCTTGGAGACACTATGGCCACCATCTATGGTAGGGATGCACATGTCACATTTTCTTATGTCTCCTTCCTTCCTTACTCATTCCGTGAGGCGACAGAAGGCTCCTGTGGGAGTTTTCTTCACCTTTGAGGCAGATTCATTTGGTATGTTAGTCCTGTCCCCAAGCCTATGACCCAGTGGCATGGCATTGGAGTAGATCCTCGTGTCTAGACACATCTCTGACATTTGTGTGTGAGTTTGCCTGTATCCCATGGCCACGTCTGCAATTCTGGAGGCTCTGATAGAGCTGACAGTCACTGAGTGTTGCGTGGCCCAGAACTCTCTCTGCCTCTTTTCTCCAGAGGAAGTGACTCCATAGTGGCACATTCCTGTCAGGGGCACACAGAGGAGCCTGGAAGTAAGTGGGGGACATTTCCTTAGCTCTAAGGAGCAAGTAGATATGGGCTTGGTCTTGCCAGTCCTTCCACACTAAGTTAATGTCCAGTGTGGTGTAATGACACTTCACATGCGCACACACATGTGTGCGTACATATGTGTGTGTGTGTATGGTGTGTGTGTGTGTGTATGTGTGTGTTAAAATAGACAATACCCACTGAACCCTAAAACCATGCACATGCAGGTAATACTAATTGGACTCAGTATATGCATATATACATACATACATACATACACACACACACACACACACACACATATATATATATATGTATATATATACATAATCTACATATATATGAGAGGTGGGTGGGAGGAGGGACATGGGAGAAATTGGGACAGGGAGAGGAGAGGGTGTAGTTACAATGTACTCATGTATGAAATTCTCAAGAATAAAACATAATTCCCTAAAATATACAGCACTCATATTTACTATTTATTGACTTTATGAGTTTTGGGCACTATACTCATGGTGTATATATTTTCACCTCAATGCTGACCACAAAGATTTAGTGCTATCTATTTTTATCTAATCTACCTTTTATTTGTTTTGATTTTTAAAAGGAACTGATTGGTGCGATTTTTTGATGCTAGAAAGTCTGAAATCTTCCTGACATGCTGGGCTGGAGATTCGGGGGAGAACCTGATGCTTCAGGCTGAGCAGGAATGCTACCTCCAGGTAGACTTCTTTCTTGGGAGATTTTAAAATTTTATTTGAAATTATGCATGTCTATGTGTGGCCATGTGCAGATTAGTGCAATACCCAAAGAGGCCAGAAGAGCGCAGCAGATCTGAAATCCGAGTTATAGATGGTTATGAGCCGCCATGTGAGCACTGGGAACTGAACCCAGGTCCTCTGGAATATCAGGCAGTGCTCTAAACCATGGAGTCACTTCTCCAGTCCCTGGAATGTTGATTCTTTATTTTTAAAATCTTCGATTAATGGGGCTGCAGAGGGGGGTTCAGTGAGCTGAGCACTTGCTACACAAATGTGAAGAGTGGAGATCAGCTCTGCAGAATCCATGTAAATGATTAGTAGGTATGGCAGGAATCACAGTGTTGGGGGAAGAGAGAGGGGAACCCAGAGCAAGGTGACTGGCTGGGGTACTCAATTAGCGAGCTCTGGGTTCAAGTGAGAGACCCTGCCTCAGTGTGTAAGGTGGATTATAATGAGGAAGACATCTGAGGCTAACCTGATCTCTACATGTATGCATGCACACATGTGCACACACACAGGCAAACATGAATCCACACATGCATGCATACTACATATATGTATGTACAATATATGCAAATACAATGCAAAATATCTTGAACTTATAAGAGCGGTATTTATCACATTTTGGAGGATAGCCATCATCTTTCAAAGCCCACTGAGGTAAGTGCTAATTGATTTAAAAATACCTTCATGGTGATATTTTTGACCTGTTTGACCAAGTATCTGGAGGCCGTGGCCCAGCCAAATTGATACATAAGTTCATTGTTTCCTCTGTACAAGTGAAGAAAACGAGTCTCATAGAGACGGATTGAATAATACCTTGTTGTATCTCCACATTCTATCCCAGGACTAATATCATATGACCTTACATAACGAAAGGAATTGTGATGGTTTAACTAGGAATGCCCCCCATAGGCCATGATGATAATGGACTAAACCTCTGCAACTGCAAGCCAGCTCCAACTAAATAAATACTTTATAAGTCTCACCATGGTCATGGTGTTTCTTCATAGGAATAAAATACTAAGACTTTTTTTTTTTTTAAAAAAGAATTATTTCTTTCATTTAATGTTGTCTTGCCTGCATGCATGTATGTACATGGCTGTGTGCCTGGAATTCATAGAGGTCGGAAGAGGACATCGGCATCCCTGGATCTGGAGTTATGTGTGGTTATAAGCCATCGTCTGAGCGCTGGGAACGGAGCCAGGATTCTCTGTAAGAGGAACTGGTGTTCTTCACTTCCGAGTCACTTCTCCAGCCCCCAACACGGATTTTGTAGTGGTGATTTGTTTAAAGACCTTGAGGTAGAGAGGGGATTCTGAATTATCCAGGTGGCCCCGGGGATGCAATCAAAAGTTCCTCTGATGAAGGATGAAGAAAAGTTGGAGTCAGAGGAGAGCCAATATGGAGCCCTTTGAAGGCGAGCAAGGCGTCTGTGGCCGAGGAGATCAGGCGGTCCATGGAAGCTGGAAGAGGCTGAGAATCGTCTTCTCTCCTGGAGTTCGCAGGCTCACTCGCATCTCGCTCTCAGCCAAGCCGACTTTGGACACACTTACCTTTAGAACTTTAAGGGAATGTATTTGTGCGTTAAGCTGCCAAGTTTGTGGTAATTTGTTATAGCAGCTGTAAGAAGCTGCTAGACCTGCCCAAGGCCACATAGCGAGCGAGTGTTAGAGATGGATGTAGAGTCAGGCCGGGTTGACTCAGTGGCCTCAAACATTTCACACTCCTGTCACTATCAGTCCTGTTCGTTGATTGTTCCAAAACAATAATTCCTGAGTCTCTCTCTCCTCTCACAGTCCTCGTCTACAGCCAAACCGCCCTGCCTTGAGGGAAGCATTAGTCATCCCACGCAGAGGGACTCGGGAGGACAGGCAGAAGGTAATGAAAACAAGAGGCTTTATTTATTGAGGTCCTTCCCTGTGGCAGACACTTCATAATCTTTGCATTCGTTTGCCCAGCCTCCTTGAAGGCAAGTCACTTTGCTGTCCCTATTTTCTAGGTGAGGAAATTGAGACCAAAGAAGGGGGAGTAGATTGCCCAAGGTCACAGCTGGTCAGTCAGCCTGATGCCAACTCTTCACCATCCTCGCTTCATGACCATTTTCAGCACAGCTCAGTGGAAGCATCCGGAGGAGGAGGAGTTTGTTGATCGTCAGAAGCTGATGGCAGAGGTCCCCTGTGTCCTTACTCCCTGACTTGGAAGCAGCATGTCCACACTGGATGTTTACATGCAAGGTCCGTGGAGTGCCTGGCAGCTCCCGACACCCTCTGCTTGCCCTTCTTTCCTCTGCCTTCTCCGTCTTTCTTTTCTGCAAACCTTGGCTGTCTTCAGTATCTGCAGTGGGTAATATTCATTGTCCAGTTAGCTAAGTTTAGAATGACCTAGAAGACACACCTCTGTGTGTCCGTGAGGGGGCTCCCAGAACGGTTTACCTGAAGGAAAACTCACCTTGCTGTGGGCATGTGTTGGAGTCCCAGACAACAAGGGAAAAGGGAGGGTTAGCTGGGTATCAGACGTTCATTTGTCTCTGCTTCCTGACTATGGACGAGATGTGACTGTCTCCCACTCCTACCACCAAACCTTCATCATAAGGGATTGTATGCTCGCTCACACCAGGAACCAAAATAAACCCTTCCCTCTTTAAGTAGACTTTCCGTCAGATGTTTTGTCCTAGCACAGAGAAGTGACTATGGTATCTGTGCAGAGTCGGATCCCTTCCCCGTGTCCATTTTCCCCTGCCATGGTCTCTGCTGCCTCTTCCTTTTCACTCTGGCCACCCACAGAGGGGGTAGGGGACAGAGAGCAGGGGAGCAGTGCTCCTCCTCGTGGGATACTGACCTGCCTCCCTCAGGCTATGGTGGGTAACAAGCCCCCAGAGGCGCAGTTAGGCCAGGTGAGCTGGGCACGCAGAGGCCTGGAGATCATTTTTGGGAGTGAGTGTGCAGCCTGTAAGCTGCTGTGGGTATGGTGGATCTGAGCCGATGACTCGGTGAATCAGATTATCAATGGCACTGGGCTAAAAATACCATGTTTATTTTTGAAATAGCTTGTTTTGGCAGTTATAAATGCTCTATGAAGTCAGCTCAGAATGTGGTCTAGACATGTGAAGAATATTTCAGAGGTGCACACCATCTCCTATGCAACCCAACGTACAATTTCCAGAAGAGTCTTTGCTCTCCCGACTAATGGAGGGAAGACGGAGAGCAGATAAAACCAGTGGGTAATCGCTTCAGTGGAGGCTTACAGCCAGCGCTCTCAAGCGGAGAAGCTGACTTGGGCGTATTTCTACAATAAGTGTGCAAGGGAGTTTTCTATGCTGCCAGAGACGGCATTACCCTTGGGAAGCAGAGACCTGGAGTCAACTGCTGTCACTCCGGGCGGAATTCACAATCCTCTCCATGCCGCTGTTCCCACCACCTCCCGCTTTTTCCCATACGTCCCTTTCTCCTTTCTCCTGTCCTCTTCTCTCTCCCCCTCTCTTTCTCTTTCCCTTAACCCCCCCCCCTTTTTTTAATCCGTCCACCCTTCTGACATTAATTGAGCACCAACTGTGTGCCAGCTACTCTGGTGGCTACTGTGAGTAGAGACAAACCAACCCAGCAGTATCTGCAGCCAGCCGGTCCCGGCCCTGCGGTGGAGTTTCCGAGTCATTATGGTGATTAACAAGCAAAGAAATGAGTAATTACCAAATGCGATTTGTATTCCTAGGGCAAGGCAGAGGGACGGAGAGGAGCTGGCTGGGGGCATCTTAGATCAGACAGGATCTTGATTCTTCAGAGGGTGGCATTTTAGCTGAGGATGGAAGGGTGAAAGAGGAGCCCAACTGAGGATGGATGTGAGAACCAGCCGCAAGCGCACACCTGAGAAGAGCTGGTGAGCGGAGGGAGGAAGTGGCTTGGTACAATCACGGTGCATGCGTATGCCAGCGATGGCCGGAGGTTACTACTAGGTACCCTTTCTTCTATCACTCTCCGTTTTTTGTTTTGTTTTGTTTTGTTTTGTTTTGTTTTGTTTTGTTTTGTTTTGTTTTGAGACAGGGTTACTCCTTGGACCTAGAACTCAACAACTGGCTAAGCTCTCTGGCCAATGAGCTCCACCGGTCTTCCTGTCTCCACCCTCTAGTGCTAGCGCTGCAGAGCGAAGCCTGGCTTTTGAGCTGGATTCTTTGGGTTTGAACTCACGCCCTCATGCTTGTGTACCCAGCCCCAATGGCACGCTTTTGCTCTGGCATTGCCAGTGTGAGCTGGCTGAGGTTGCTGGTTGCACTCCTAAGACTTGTGCCCGATCTCCCCTGACCCCACACTTCATCCCCTCGGAGCTTCCTTCCTTTTTCACTGTGTTGAGAGACTTTCCCTGGATGATGACACCACTCATTTCAACTCCGTCTACCCCACCATGTGGACCCCTGCGCCCTCCATCATTGTCTTCATCTCTGAAACCCCCATATCTACTGTACCTCGTCATATGTCAGTGAGAAAGCAGATGCATATTCTGCCTGCTCCCCTGTACCTCATCAAATCTCCGTACTCACCACGAGCATCCTTATAACTCCATTGGCGGCGCCATGTTGGTCCCCATTGCTGCTGTGATGTTCTGCTCCTAGGCCTACTGGCTGCCTTGGCCATCAACGCTGTGCTCTCTCTGCCTCCTTCTCATCTCACTCTCTCCCCCTCCTTCTCCAGGAAATCAGGTACTCTCGTTCTTGTCTCTCTCCTTCCTACCCATCACCACCATCCCCACTCTGCTCAGCCCTTGGGAGGACCTGGTTCTCTGTGGCATGCCATGACTGGAGGACTGTGGACTTCGGAGTCAGATCTGGATCTGAGGTCCACTCCATCCCTGGTTACCTTAACCTTTTGTCTGCAATGGCTGGTCCATGACTGTGGAGGATTATGGGAAAAAATGGCCACACACACACACAAAAAAGTCAAAAAATGGCCTGACGTTCCTGAGGTACTTAGCAAGAAGGTGATTTTTCCATCTCAGGGGATGTTGGTGACTCCTGAACAAGCACTGAGCCAGCACACTGAGACCTGTGCCCAGGCTCAGGTGACACCTGCCCTCAGCGCCTATGCTGTTGTGGAACCTGGAGATACTAGAATACACCACCCTAAATGATTTAAAAACATTTGGCTAATGGTGGTTAGGATTTTTTAAATTACCCAAGCAGTTGTGAGTATCTTCTTGTAAAACCAAGAACAGTAAATAAAGGGAAATTTCCCTTCGGCAATTACCATTCTCCCTTTCCAACGCTGGTTTCTCTCTCAGTAGTGACAACTTTAGTTTAGACTTGAGTATAGCCTTCTGAACTTAGAAACATATAATTCTGTATTGGCACGTGTTTTTAAAGCCCCCCCCCCCGTCATAGTCTGAACAACAGACTGCAACTTGTGATTTTGTGTGACTTGTTCCTTCCGTGAGGATACGTGGAGCTATCTAGGTTTATTTAGAAGTTGATTATTTTGAGCACATTTTTTTTTTCTTTTTTTTTTTCTGGGACTAGATCTCACTGTGTGGGCCAGGCTGACCTTGAACTTACTTTGTACCCTAGGTTGTCGTTAGTCTTTTTCCTGTTTCAACCTTCCAAATTTTGGGATTACAGGTATGCACTACCATACCTGGCTCCCATTTTTTTTAAAAAAATCTTTTGGTTATAGAAAAAGTTGGAACCGCATGCGGAGGTAGACAAGGATGATATAATGAACCCTCTGTGCTAACCGCTCACCTCCAACAGACATCATCTCCTCCAGTCTGGAGTATCTGACCCCACTTATCTCTCCCCTGTATTATTTTTAAAGTAGACCTCAGGCAGGCCATTCCACCCACCAACACTTCATTATGTAAACCTGAAGGCTAATGGCTATTGAAAACATGAAACAGTACCGTGGTCACATGTAAAAATGAATAATCCTTTAATGTCGGTCTTTGTTCAGTTTAAAAATTATTTAATTTACTAGGTTCTTGTCAAGAACTTCACATTGCAGTTTGTTTCAGTTAATACTTTTTCTCCCTCCCTCCCTCCCTCCCTCCCTCCCTCCCTTCCTCGTTTGGGAAGATGTACTTTCAGCACAGGATTGTGCAGTTGGGAGGATGTCCCTCAGCATTTATTTTTCATTGTTGTGATGATGGGCGTTTAGGCTGTTTTCTAACTCTTACTGTTAGCATACACTGGAGAGATTGTGTCAGAAGCATCTTTCTATGAGCAGGCCAGCATTTCTTTCAGGCAGCTTCTAAGTGTTTGGTTTCTGACCCCACCCCCTGCCCCCTCCCCATCCCCTCCCCATCCCCCTCCAGGTCCCCACCCAACAGACCTGGCCTCTAGGTTCTCCCAGCATCCCTCAGTCCCTACCTGGCACATCCTGCCCCAACCCTGAACTTTCCATCCCAGAGGTTCTTTCCTATATAATCTAGACATTTTGGTCTCTATTCTTTCTGTTCTCTCTGTGTGCAGGATCTTTCTCTCTTTCTTCCCCCACCCCCATGGTGACTCCCTGGCCCTGGTCCTTGGGGCTAGTGAACTTGCCTGGTAGCGGCTTCCCAATAAACCCCTATTTAATACCATCTAATCTGGCTTGAATTGGCCCATTTCACCAGCAGAGAAATAACCTATCACCAAGAAGTGGATGTACAAAGTTAAAAGTTGTATTGATTATTTTCGGTTGAACTCTATATAATGATTATAGGTCAAAGATTGTTGAATTTTGTATGGTTCAACTCAATGCATTTAAAAAAATTATTTGTTTGTTTGTCTATTTATTTATTTAATGTATATGAGTACATTGTAACTGTCTTCAGACACACCAGAAGAGGGCATCAGATCCCATCACAGATGGTTGTGAGCCACCATGTGGTTGCTGGGAATTGAACTCAGGACCTCTGGAAGAGCAGTCAGTGCTCTTAACCTCAAAGCCATCTCTCCAGCCCTCAATGCATTTTTAATTGGGTGTTTTCAGTCATATGAATTTGTCTTTTTCCCAACAGTGTCTAAAAGTGCCCATTGCCTGACCTCTATATCCACTGTTCAGAAGATCAGCATTTTAAATGTTTTCTCTGCAAAGGCAAGGAATGGCTTTCCTGTGTTTGTCATGGAGTCTCTAAAGCCATGTACCATTTGCAGCTCGAAGGTTCTGCTCCCAGTGGAAACTAGACCCCTTGGGTACGCTCACTTAAAAGAGTCAGTACTTCTGCAGTTGTCCTCAGGTGAGTGAGTGCAGCACCAGGTGGGAAGAGCTTTGGGCTGAGACAGGACTGGCTCCATTCTCACGAAGATTCTTCCCTGGAGTGAGATCTGACTCAAGGCAGCCTCACACCTGGCTCAACAGGAACCCATTCAGCTGAATCCAGTAGCCTCATGGCGACCTGTGGTAGATCCCGCTTCACCTGGCTTGGCTAGAAGAGAAAGATGATGGGGATTGGATGCTTAGAAAGATTCCTGGAAATTGCAGTGGTGAATTCCTGTCATACTCTATACTCTAGCTTTGCTCACTCAAGATCTGCCTCCCTGCTGAAGGTCTGTGGGATGATGCTTGGGAAGTGGCAGAAGAGCAAGAATTCAACATCACTTGTGGCTACATAGTGAGTTTAAGGCCAACCTGATTCACATGAGACCCTATTTCTCCAACTCCAACCATATGTGTGTGTGTGTGTGTGTGTGTGTGTGTGTGTGTGTGTGTGTGTATGTATAAAACTTTGCCTGGGATGCAGAATAGGAGTTCCCCTCAGAAATGTCAGCTAGCATTTACCTACATACAAGAACACTTGGTGAAAGTCTCCAGGGTTATCTATATGGACCAGAGAACTGGATATTGCATTAGAAGGGTAAGGGGTATGGTCTCTCTTCTCTGTGTTCTTCTTGTCTTTCTCAAACACTGGTGCTGTGACACTTCTGGTACAAGAAAGAGAAGTTGAGGTAGACTCCAGCTTCAGCATCCCAAGATGTTTCTCCAGCATCCTGAGATGTTTTTCCAGCATCCTGAGATGTTTCTCCAGCATCCTGAGATGTTTCTCCAGCATCCCGAGATGTTTCTCCAGCATCCTGAGTGCATCCCAGTAAACCCACTCCTGTGCCACTGCCCGGGAAATCCAAAGGCTCATGACACAGCTGGACAACTTGGGATGTGCACAGGCAGAGTCCACAGTGACCAACAGGCAGAGTATGGTGGCTCTGTCTACTATCAGTGGTACCCACTGTTATGAAATAATCACACACCTTACCTACCATGTTGGCTGCTCACAGAAATGCTTGGACAGTCTACTTGGCTTGAATCCTTACATGATGGTCTCCAGGCTAAGATTTAGGTACCACCCTGAGGCTCTAGTGAGAAATAGACACCTGTTACCTTGAATTTTAGCAAAGATCAACAGGTGTATCATACCATACCTGGTGGTTTACCTGGAAGTTTCAAGCTATGGAGAGAGTCAGGCTGAGCATCCAACATTGGGCAAAGGGGTGTAGGGAACATGGCGTGTGTAAACAGTGGAAAACTGTTCTGCCTTAAAAAATGAAAGAACTGTCATATGCATCCATGTGGAGCTCAAGTGAAATAAACCAGACACAGGAGGACAAATATCACGTGTTCTCACTTGTATGTGGAATCTAAAACAGTTGAACTCAGAGGCACAGGGAGCAGAAGGTGTGGGACTGGAGGTGGGAAGGAGAGAGCTGATGTCAAAGGCTAGGAATCCTTAGAGATAGGTTTTATTTTGAGTTGGATTCCACAGATGGGCAAATACAGTTTGCTAGATCATCGTACCTTTCAGAACTGCTAGTTGAGTAAATCTCAACCATTACTTATCATAAGATGTAATAAGTACTTGAAATGATAGATACTTAATTATCAATTTAATTATTGCACATCATATTCCTGTTTTGTGACACTTTATGTCATATATATATATATATATATATAATTGTAATTTGTCATTTTATAATAAAAATAAAAAATCGGAGGTGGAGACACCTGGGGAACTGAGGCAGGAGGATTGTGAGTTTAATGTTCATTTGGCTGACATACAAGACCCTATCTCAAAAGTATATTTATAAACACACACACACACACACACACACACACACACACACACACACACACACAAGTACACGCATGAGCCATGGTGGTGGTGGGTGGGGATAAAGGCTTTGGCAGTTGAACTCATGCTTGTAAGGGAGTGTAGGAACACCATGGGGTGTGGCGTAAGAGATGCTGGGTGAGAGACCAGAAGCCCAACATCTGGTCCGATTCATCAGAACACCGCCACAGAATAATTCACGCCATCATTCTATGCTACAGTTGTCCTGTCTGGATAATGGGAACATGTAGACCTGTCATGTCCTCCCCCCAACTCCCAGTGTTGTCGCAGTGGGGACATGTCCCCAGAGGCATTTTAAAAGTCCTTGTGTGCTGTGCACAAGTGAAGCTTAGTTTTCAAATCCACAGACTCTGCAGGCTAGAGCAATGCCCCCTTTCTGGTAATTATTCAGTAATTATTCACATAAGAAGGATTTCATTGTTATGCTTCATGTATTTGTCTCAGTTGATGGCCTTTTAATAGTGGCATTGAGTTTGTGTACAGAAAGGTTATTCATTTTAAGATTTCTGGGCCTTAATTGTTATTTGTTTTGCTTGGTTTCAGCGTGCTATAAATTAGTGATATCGACAGAGCATATTTGTCTTGGCACCGTGGCGCATTGTCTGTGGCGAGCACTGTTTGGCCTGGCACCGGCCTGGATTTCCCCATCTGTTTCTGATGTTTACATTGTTAAAGATCCGATAGACACACAGGACATGGTCACATGCAGAGAGGGAACTTTTTTTTTTTTTTTTTCCACTCCATTGCATCAAACAAGGTCTGGGCCTGTAATAAGCATAGCCCTAAATTACACTTGAGCTTGCTAGTGGCCGGACCCAAGCCCAGCCCCAGCCATGAGACTGATTGCTCAGCCCTGGGGATATTCACTCTCAGGAACGCTTCTGGCTGGCCCCACAGCTCAGTCTCCACAAACTCATTTTTGCCTTGTGTTTGCCAAGGGGGAATGGCACACAGAGCATGCCAAGAGGCTTTCCAGACATCTGAGGACAGTGACAAGGTGTGGTGTGAATCCCCAAGGAATCTTGGGGTTATGCCCTTGTGTGCAGGGACCTGTGAGGGGCAGTGTTTTCTGTCAGCTCTGCTTCTGCAAGCCCTAGCTTTCTTGTGATTCCGAGGGAAAAGATATCTCTGCAGATGGCTTGGTTCTAACTCCCAAGCAACTCCTGCCATGTAGTCATCCCAAGTTTGTTAGAGTGAGTGTCCACATCACCTTATAAGAAGGAGATCTGGAATTTCCATCATCACATCTGAGGTCATTGAGGCAGGAGGAGGAAGTAGGTGTAACATGGGTCTGGAAGGGCATTTGGAGCCTCAGCAAGTTCAGGCCAGTGAGCATGTCTTGAAAACACAGTGGATGGTACCTGAGTTGTCCTCTGGTTCCCACTTGTGTGTGTGTACCTGATCCATGCACCCTCCCTGACAGGTCCCACCCATGCTCACCCATATCCATCCTCCTGAAAAATGGCACCATATTTGTAGTGCTAGCTCCCTGTCTGGGCGACAGGCTAGCCAATTGTGTGGAATGATAGACTGCTGCAGGCTTGTTCAAGTGTCTGTTTGCTGCCCACAGAAAAATGTTTCAACCCTATTCCAGTCCTTCCTCTCTCCCACTGATTCTCCATATTACAGTTAAGACAAGCTTCCTAGCACGTTTGTGGAAGGCTGATGTATATGAGAGATTCATTGGGGGTCTTGTTCTTGCTGGGGTTTTCTCTAAAACTCCAACCCCATGTGCGTATTTGAAGGAATACCTGGGATTTTTAGGTGAGGGTCCATTGAGTCTCTCAAACCCCCTCTTCTATGAGGGAATGTCAGAAATCAACAGATGTAGCTTGGATGAAGGTTAGCTGAGTGGGAATGCCATCTCTGTAGTGATGGGAAACCATCATCCATACTGAGTGGACACCGTCTGGTGCTTTGGCATCACTGTGAGTCTGCCTGTAACCATGCTCTTGTGAATAAGTCCAATGACTGACTGGTTTCCCAAGGTGAATTTCATCTGAACGAGACTATGGTTTGTCATCTAGGCCTTATGAGGAGGTTGTGGACATCGTTTACGTTTTCCCAGGGAGAGAATTCAGACAACACTGCTTCTCACCTGGGCTTCTACCATTGCCAGTACCCCTGGTCCACTCGTTCTTTGTTCTCTCCTGTGAGAATTCTCACTCTGCTACAGTGATCTTGAATTCAAGTCTGTGCTAATCCCCTTCCCCCCTAAAATCTTTTGATCGTTTCCTGTTCTTAGGAATAAGATAGGGCTAGAGAGATGACTCAGCGGTTAAGGGCACTGACTGCTCTTCCCAAGGGCCTGAATTCAAATCCCAGAGACAAAATGGCGGCTCACAACCGTCTGTAATGGGATCTGATGCCCTCTTCTGGGGTGTCTGAAGACAGCTACAGTGTACTTACATTTAATAAATAAATAAATCTTTAAAAAAAGAATAAGATAAATGTCTAGTTTGACCTATAATCCCCCTCCCCCACTCACCTCTTCAATCTCTTCTTACACCAATCTCTCATTTCCCTACCTTGCCAGTTTCTCTGGCTTTCTGCTCCTTTCACAGGGTTTATGCACATGTTTATCCCAACAGTTGCAATTTTACAGTAGTAAAGACAATTTATTAACATTTGCTTCTTTTATAATGCTAGATTGAGAAAGTTGGGATCCTGTCTATTTCTGCAAATCATTATGTCTCCATGCCTTGTATGGTGCCTGGTTCTCAAATTAATCATTGAATAGATTAATAAATAAAGGAATGGAGGCAGATTACAGATGCAGCTTGGCCAAAATTCAAATGCTCACTTCAATGGACCATATCTAGTTTTCGGTACTGCCTGGTAACTACCAACATTTAATATGTCATTTTACTTGGGCATCTCTGTCCTTTGCATTTTGTTAATTGAAATGTTAACAGTTTACAGAGAATCAGGATTTTCTCCATTGTAAAAGGATCCATCTGTCCTTAAGAATTAGTTCTGATAGCATGATGAATGGCTCTTGCCTCTGTTAACAAATGATCATTAATTTTAATTCCTATGCCTGACATCTGTTCCTGATCTTTGTCCTTTCAAGAGTAATTAAAATAGTTGTAAGTATGCAGCCCATTGCTGGGAATCACAGGTGAGTTTCTGTACTGAAGTCATTCTCCAGCTGGTGGTGCTGTCCTTGGTGACAGGATATGGTTTTCTGGCCAGGTACTTCCACAGTGTGTGTGGGAAGGAGTCCTGTGCTGGGAACAGGTTGGCCTTTGTGGTGAGTGCCTATCAAAGAGATGATGGCTCAGGTATGGACTGCTCTGCGTGTGAGAAGCAGTTCTCTAAACAGCAGTTCTACTGAGTAGGGGGGCTACGTTTGTATTAGATATCTCCAAAAATGGTGGGATTTCCAGGAGCTAGAGTCTCCCTGTCAACGTATACTTGTGAGGGTCTCTCTTAGATGGGGCTTCATTGCTGAGAAGAGACACCATGACCAAAGCAACTCTTATAAGGGACAACATTTACTTGGGACTTATTTACAGATTCAGAAGTTCAGTCCATTAGCAAGGTGGGAGTGTGGCTGCATCCAGGCAGACTTGGGGCTAGAGGTGGTGCCAAAAATTCTACATCTTGATCCAAAGGTCGATAGGAAAAGACTGGCTTCTGTGTGGCTAGGAGGAGGGTCTCAAAGCCCACCCCCACAGTTATACACTTCCTCCAACAAGGCCACACCTACTCCAACAAGGCCACACCTCCTACTAGTGTCACTCCCTGAACCAAGCATATTCAAATCACCACAGAGTCTAAGCAATTTCTCTAAGAAGCAACATCTTCTCATCACTGGTAAAAAGCCAAAGATTTATGCAATCTGAAGACAGCCCAGATGATTCTTCTCATAGTTGGAAGAGCTATATGTTAAAATGCCTTTGGAAGACAAGATGTTTGGATTCCTACTAAAGTGTAAAAGGCTGACACAGTCCATTTCCCAAGAGGGAGCTTTAGCATGGGGATGGGATGGAATACCTAGAGTAAGGAAAAAGACAAACAAAGGGTGGCATTGCCATACTCTGCTGCCTGAGCACTGCCCTAATGCTTAGATTTCATACCTTTCTAGGGCCTGTCACCGGAACATGAGGCCCACCAGTCAGCATCTGGATGGCTGACAGATGTGGTGCCAAAGTTGTCCCTGGGCTCAGTTCTAGGCTGAAGTATGGCAAGCTCATAAAGGATGGCTTTGACAATGTCTGGAGGAATCCCTGGCTTTGAAACCACAACAAAACCACTTCAGTCATTCTACCTCTGGGGTCTCTCTGTAAGGGCTGGGGGAGGGGGAGGGGGGTACCATGGATGAAATAACACTTTTACCACTCAAGGGAAACTATGCAAGTGAAGTGTTTTCCATATACCTGCGTCTGAATTGTTACAGGGACATTTTACTGTAATAGAACCCATGATCTCAGAAACCAGGTTTTTGTCCTGAGGCTAGTACGCTTTTACAGCCACATCAAATCAGCAGAACATGTGAGCCTGTGACGACTCTGTTTCTCAGATCTATCGCCTTTGTGAAACCAATTTATGCCCTTGGCATAGGTTTGCCTGTGAGGTTTCCTAGGAGAGGAAACAAAGGGCACTGGCCACTCCCCCTTCCCTTCTCCTGCTCAGCCTCCCTTGACTGCCCACAGAGGAAGGGGTTAAGTGGGCTAGAGACAGGGCTGGATGGTGAAGAGTGCTTGATGCTCTTGTAGAAGACCCTAGCTTGGTCCCTAGTCCTCATGGCAGGCAATTCTAGCTTCAGGGACACCTGATGCCCTCTTCTGGTCTCTCAGAGAACAATTGTATATATACACCCAGAAATACACATAAAGAAAGATTATATATATATATACGTATATATATATATATAATTTTAGAGTTTTCTAGGGATGTGTTTTTGGTTTTGAACACAGAGAGTGGGCACTGGTAGTACCCATCCTTGGAACAATTTCCGCCTTTCATTCCCTTGCCGCTCATTCTCCCCAGGGTTAAATTGGCTGCCGTGGTGATAGGGGTGGTTCCCTGATCAAGAGAGTGTTAGGATGTGACTTGTAAGTGACCTGTGGATGACTCAATTTGACTAAGAGGTCATACCATCTTTCTTTTTCTTTTTTTTCTTTTCTTTTTCTTTTTTTTTTTGAGACAAGGTCTCACTATGTATCCCTGGCTGGACTGCAAGTTGCTGGGTAGACCAGGCAGAGGTCTTCTGAAAGCTGAGATTAAAGATTGAAGGTGTGTGCCACTATGCCAACTCTTCAACTCTTCTGAATTCTACCTTATTCTCTCTCTCTCTCTCTCTCTCTCTCTCTCTCTCTCTCTCTCTCTGCATCCAGGCTGGCCTGGAACTCACAATCCTCCTGCCTCAGCCTTGTGAGTATTAGCATTGTAGGTGTACGCCATCACACACAGCTATAACTTCCCTGTACTGAATGCAGAAAATCTCTAACTGTCCCGGATATAAACTGGCTATTCCTCAGCCATTGATTTACTTAACATTCTTCCAAGGTGTGGCTTCCTCCCACAATGACCTTGCAAGTCTTTAATCCAAGTAGACGGAGCACTGCCCTTGGGCATCTTGGGACACGCTATGTTTGATGGAGAGAGATAATTGTTTCTGGCCTTTGGGTCAATCTAACTTGAATGTGAAACTCCCTCCAATGCCAACAGATTTTAATAGACAAGGCACATCTTTTACAGTAGTCGGGAAGAAATAAAATCCTCTATTTAGGAAGTTGGATGGCCAGGTGGGAAAATAGTGATTTTTCTTTGCCAAAATATATGAGTATATTTAGTTACATGTTCTAGAAAAAGGCAAATGTTTTCTCTAAGAAAGGTCAGGTGGGAGGGAAATGGCACCTGAGCCAACCTATTGCTCTTCTTGTAGATACTTTCCTGTTCAATATCTATCTATAGAGAAGACCCACATAACATACTTGCTATTTTCTTGTTAACTGCCTGTTCCTACTTTATAATATTCTGTGGTATAGTGTCTGAGACAATATACAAAAATCTACACACTATTTTTTTTAAAGGGCCACATAGATGGAGGGGGGCAGAAGGATTGTGGGAGGGGGTGACTGGAAGGGGGACAGTGAATAAAAAAGGGGCCACATAGACTCTAATTGATGGATGCATATTAATTGACCAGAGTTGCTGGTACACACTCAAGTTGCTACCAAATTTCACTGTCATAAATGACTCTGCCTAGTTATATTCATAGAGTGAATCTTAGAACTTCTGGATCGAGAGTATCCACCAGGTATGTATGCATGGATATATGCCTGCTACAAAAATTCAAACAAAATGGGTCCTTCCAACCTCAGCCCACCCCTTGTTTATAACGAGGTGGCACTTACCAGGCTTTGTGAGGTGTGACTTTACTGAATTGGAGTGAGACACAAAAGGGCAACAGTCTGTCCAGACATCAGGGCATCAGGCGTCCATGTTGGTTAGTTTTTATATCAACCTCACACACAGCAGCGTCATCTGGGGAGAAGGAATCTCAGTTGAGAGAGTGTCTCCTTTGGATCGGCCTGTGGGCAACTCTGTAGGGCATTTCCATGGTTGATAACTGAAGTGGGAGGGCCCAGTTTACTGTGGGTGGTGCCATTGTTAGGTAGGTTGTCTGGGGTATATAAGAAAATGGAATAAGAAACAAAATACCCATGAAAGGATATAGGTACAGAGACAAAATTTAGAGCTAAGATGAAAGGATGGACTATCCAGAGACTACCCCATCCAGGGATCCATCCCATCATCAGCCACCAAACCCAGATACTATTGCACATGCCAGCAAGATTCTGCTGAAGGGACCCTGATATAGCGGCCTCTTGTGAGGCTATGCCAGTGCCTGGCAAACACAGAAGTGGATGCTCACAGCCAGCTATTGGATGGAACACAGGGCCCCCAATGGAGGAGCTAGAGAAAGTACCCAAGGAACCGAAGGGGGCTGCAACCCTGTAGGTGGAACAACAATATGAACGAACCAGTACTCACTGAGCTTGTGTCTCTAGCTGCNTATGTAGCAGAAGATGGCCTAATCGGCCATCATTGGGAAGAGAGGCCCCTTGGTCTTGTAAACTTTATATGACCCAGCACAGGGGAAGGCCAGGGCCAAGTAGTGGGAGTGGGTGGGTAGGGGAGCAGGGGTGGGGGTGGGGTATAGGGAACTTTTGGGATAGCATTTGAAATGTAAATAAAGAAAATAATAATAATAATAAAAAAAAGAAAACGGGCTGAGCAAGTCAGCAAGTATCACCTGCACCGCCTCTGCATCAGTTCTTGCCGCCAGGTTACTGCTTTCAGTTCCTAACCAGTGTCTTCCCCTGGATGATGGACTGTCACGCTAAATGACATAAGTCATAATGTCATAAATGAGATAAGCCCTTTCTTCTCCAGGTTGACTTTGGCCGGGGTATTTAATACCATGACGGATACTCTAAGACAGCGCCATTCTCCAGGTCCACCTGTTTTTCTACTTGCTTGGGTCTCTTTTACCTCCTTTCCTATAATAGAATGCTTCCTCTCCAATTTGGAACCTCTTTGCCCACTTGCCATTCATTCATTCATTCATTCATTCACTCACTCATTGATTCTTTTATTCAGACAATACTAAGTCCTATCAGGTGATACCTTCTTCTAAGCTTAGGTATTAAGGGAATAAAAAAGACTTATCCTCTTGTAGTGAACGAGAGATTATCTATCTATCTATCTATCTATCTATCTATCTATCATCATCATCTACTTATCTATCACCTATTATCTCTATCTACCTATTATCTACCTATCCATCCAACTATCTATTAATCTATCTATCATCTATTATCTATCATTTATTTATCTATCTATCATCTATTTATGATCTATCAAATATCATCTATTTTCTATGTATCTGTAATCTATACAGCTATTATCTACCCAATTATCTATCATCTATCTTTATCTTCTATCTATCATCTATTTATTATCTATCAAATATCATCATTTTCTATGTATCTGTTATCTATATAGCTATTATCTATCATCTATCTTTATCTTCTATCTATCTATCTATCTATCTATCTATCTATCTATCTATCTATCTATCTACCTATCTGTGTCTGTCTGTCTATCAGGTATAGAGGAAAGAGGAAGAGGGTGATTTGTGCTAAGAGGCTGAGGTCCACTTTCTCATCCTAAACTCTCACTACAGTATTTTGCATGCTCTCCCTTTATAGTACATGTTCATGCTGACCAAGGCAAGACTTTTAAAAGCACTAGTTAAGAGTTAAGTTTATGTGTATAAGTGTTTTATCTGTCTGTTTGTATGGTACCACGTGCATGCCCGGTGTCTTCAGAGGTCAGAAGAGGGCAGAGTTACACTGATGGTTCTGAGCTACCATGTGTGTGCTGGAAACCAAACTCCGGACCTCTGAAGGACCAACAAGTTCTCTTAACTGCCGAGCCATCTCTCTGTTCCCCTCTTAAAACCATCCTTAAGGGGATCAGTTAAACAGACATTCAGAGCAACCACATCAAGAGAAACGGGGAGAGGTTAGAGAGCTTGGTAGAGGGGCCAGGAAACCCCCTTCCAGTTTAAAAGCTGCGTGTACCCAGCGGGTTTCCTCATGTCCTCAGAAGGAGTGATACTGATTTAATGTACAGGAAACACAGGACACCTGAGATTCAATAATGACTTTTGTTCTTTTCTGTGTCTGTATGGAATTGGGCAGCCAACAGCTGTGTTCTTGAGATTGCTATGGTAGATTCCTGCAGTGGAGAACGCCTTCAACCAGCATAATAATCAGACCAAGTCGAACATCCTCAGTGTAGTTCATTGACATGAAATTGACCATGATGAGAGAGAGAAAGAGAAAAAAAAAATCAAAAAACCAACAACAAAGCCCACATCAATTCACTCAGGCCGTGGCTAACCTGGCTCCCTTGAACATAACACAGAGATGAAACACTTGCATTTCTTAAGTAGATTTCCCCTTTATTGTGCTTCCTAACAACTTCTGTTTCCTTTGAAAATTTGAATAAATACCGGCTTTTTATTGCTGTGGTTGATGAATAAGTTGGGATGCAGCACTCCCCGTTCTGAGTTTCAACCTGCTATTGTAATTCCGAGTCTAAGGGGAAATTGACTTCAGAGAGACCGTGGATACAGCTCCAATGAGCGCCTTTCATCTCCCAGTGATGGTGCAGTGGTCAATGAGGGCATTAGAATAAACATCAAGGGTATCAATAGGGTTTTTATTAAC
The DNA here is from genome assembly GCF_900095145.1 of Mus pahari. Classification (NCBI taxonomy): domain Eukaryota; kingdom Metazoa; phylum Chordata; class Mammalia; order Rodentia; family Muridae; genus Mus; species Mus pahari. The sequence continues at coordinate 54,199,580 of NC_034594.1, forward strand.
TACTAGAATTATCGAGTTTTCCATTTTCTAATGCCCTTCGTTGTTTTGCTGGAGTGAACAGAAAAGATGTTGCTCTGATAACCACTTTATTTATTTATTTATTTATTTATTTATTTATTTATTTATTGTGCATTAAAAAGGCTTATTGAGCCAAGTATGGTGGCACATGTCTATAATCCTAGCAGGTGAGAGGCTGAGGCAGGGTGATCATGGGTTCCAGGCCAATCTGGGCTATATAGTTGAGACTCTATGTTAAAAAACATAAATAAAAGGAAGAAAAGGCATATTGAGCTGAGGATGTCCCTTATACAGGAGGCCCTGGGCTCCATCCTAGCACTGCTTAAAGTATGGATGATTTATACCTGGGTCTGATGGTTTATACCTGTTACCACAACACTTGAGAGTTAGACGCAGGAAGAGCAAGAGCTCATGTCATCCTCGGCTACCTAGAGTGCTGTGGCCAGCCTGGGCTACACGAGGTCCCTGCATATGAAGGTGGCGAATAGAGCACACAGTGCTGCTTGTCTTGTGGGTATGTGTGTGAGAAGACAGACTGATTTGGGAGCCGAGGTTTTGATATAGAACTAAGTCTGATTTCTCTGAATTGGGTTGCCTTAGTCTAGCGTTTGATACATGTCTAGGCTATGCAAGGATCAAATCAGGGTAGTTAACAGTTACAGTTTCTTAAACATTATTTAATTTTTATTAATGTGTAGTGATTGTATAGAAGCCTAAGACAGGGTGTGTGTTTTGGTCCAGCTCCTCAGTGCTTTAGACACGTAGCCAGGCTGAAGGCTGTGGGAAGCAGCAGGTGTGTGTGTTGGGGGGGGGGGGGAGTGAAGGACTCCCTCTAGCTTTGAAAGGTGTCCTGAGTCTCTCTGGCCTTGACTTCCCTGTAAAGTATCTGAGTGTTTTGTTTTAAAATGAGAGAGGGAGAGAGACGGAGACAGAGACAGAGAGACAGAGGAACAGAGAGAGAAAGGGAGAGAGACAGAGAGCTTGTGTGCAGATGTACCTGTGTGGAGGTCAGAACGTGAGTCCTCACCTTCTTTCTTGTTTCTAGGCAGGACATCTTTCAGTTGACCATCATGTAACTGGGCGAAGCTGTCCTGTAAGCTTCTGGGATTCTCCGTTCTCAGCCTTCCATCTTGTGGTAGGGACACTGGGACACCTGCTCGCAGCTGTGCCTGGCTTTACGTGAGTTCTAGGGATTTGGCCTCAGGCCCTCACGCTCCTGTGACAAATGCTTTACCTGTGGAGCCTTCTCCTGAGACCCCAGTCTGAGTTTTAAATCTAGGGTCAACATTCAAGTGCAGAGATCTTAGGTATTCTGTAATTAATGAATCAGATGGACTGTAACGTCTATTGGAAGACATTGCTTGAGCATCACAGATTATTTTTGTTTCATATGCTAAGGTCATCGTAGTTGTCATCACCATCACCATCATCATCATTATCATCTTTTCCTTCTTTTTATCTTCCTCCTAGTCCTCTTCTTTTGCATTGTTAAGTGTGTCGGGGGTTAAATTCCTGGGTTTCTCTCATTCTCTATTACCCAACTACACCTCCAGTCCACATTCTGGGATTCTGAAAGCCTTCATAGGAAACTCGTTTTCAGACCCATTTGAATCCATGACCTCCACGTTACCTTCCGGGGGGAGCTTCCAGGTTATACAGCCACAGTTACTCAGGAAAGGTGTTAGAAGACTTCATTCTTTTGTTTCCTGTTCTGGTTATTAAAAGTCAGGACAAATTTCAACCGCATTGAGAGACCAGCTTTGAGGGTAATTTGGATCTTCAAAGAGAGCTCCTCTGGCCCCTTGAAGGAGTTGTGTTAAAGCAATTAAATGTTATTTGAAGGAAAGAAAGAATGCGGGCTGACTACTGAATAACAAGAATAGCATTATCAAAACAAAACAATCGCTACCCCGGGATCAAAGCCAGAGAGCCTGAGAGCTTGTGCTGGGGATAAGGGGAGCCAGGAAGAAAGGGAGGCCTTAGAATGGCTTCTGCTCAATTAAAGACATGGATGTGCAATCTGGGGATAGCATTTCGAGTGCGGAACAATAACTGGGAACGGAGCCGCGAATGGTCCCAGGAGAGCTCACTGAGCAAGAACCTCTGGATTCCACATGTCTGTTCTGAAGAGGGTAGGGCGAGTCAAAGAACGAAACAAGCAAGTGCACAGGATTGTTTGCCATTCAGGGGAGCCACAGAAAACTCAGCATATGGCGTGCGGAGATTCCGGAACGCACTAGAGATCTCTTTCCGAACGACTATTCTCATTCCAGAGATCTGGGAGCCAGATGATGACGCTCTTGGCCGAAGCACGATGTGAAACGCACTTCCCCTTTTTCTTGTCGCTGAACAGTATTTCTCGGATTTATCACCTGAACTGTTCACTAAGTTTGGTCCCCAAAGGCTTTTATTGTTTCCAAAACTCAGGTTTCCTCCACAAACAGCAACGACTCATCACTACGAAGGTGGTTTTGGAAGTCTGCTACAGATCTCAGAAAGAAAGCATCCAAAGGGGAGGCTTGAGTGGCACCCGGAAAAAGGGCGTGGCGTCTCTGTGATCCAGCGGGGCCATGGAGGCCGTGGTTCTTGTTCACCTTTGGAGATGTATGTACGTGTGTTTATGTGGGTGGGAGTCAGCCTCAGCTGTCATCCCTCGGGTACTAAAGTTCCGTCTTGAGTATTACTATTATATTTTATTTTAGACAGAATCTCCCACTGGCTTGGAGCTCTCCATAAGCTGGCTTGCTACAGAGCCTCACCCAGAGAAATACCTCTCTGCCTCCACCTCCCCAGTTCTGGATTTATGAGAGGGCTTCATACCTGGCATTTTATGTGAGTTCAAAGGATTAACTCAGGTCTGCATGCTTGTACAGTCAGCAGTATACCGACTGAGTGGTCTTCTAATATCTCTGTTTATTTACTGTGTGTTCCTGTGAGTGTGTGTGTCACCAAGACACAGGTCCAAAGGTTAGAGGACAACCTGTAGATGCCAGGTCCCCCTTTCCACCATACAAATCCTAGGTATTAAACTTAGGCCAACAGGAGTGGCAGTTAGCTCCTTTAATGTCCATGGAGCTCTCAGTGAATGAGAAGCAGGCAGTGGACATGGGTCTCTGTGGGAAGTTTTGCACTGCAGCCTGTAGGACCTTCTGATATAGGCACAAGTGTTCATAAAGTACCATGTTCACAACATGCAGGGAGTCCAACTGGGGAAGCATGATACTGATATTAAAAATCTAACTCAGGCTGAGGACTCGGGCTAGTCAGTAAGGCACCTGCTATATGAGTGTTAACACCCGAGTTTGATCCCTAGCATCTGTGTAAGAAATCCGTCATGGTGGTATGAGCATGTAATCTCAGAACTCGGGTATGTGTGGTGGGTTTGGGTGGAGACAGGGTGGATGATCCTTAGGACCAGCTGGCCAGCCAGCCTTGCAGAAGTGGGGAGCCAGCCTTGCAGAAGTGGGGAGCTTTAGGTTCAGTGAGAGGCCCTGTCTTAAAAAAAGAGAGGCAGAGTGATCGATGGAGAGACCCTTCACACACATGTTCACATTTTTACAAGTATATCTGCACACACATATGTGCATATCATGTACACATACACACATATGCACAAATCTAACTGTACTTACACATGTAATGACGGCATCAGGTTACAGGTTCTGGGCTATGTTATAAAGGGGAAGGAGGAGATTCTTGGGTCAAGTGCATCTGGGAAACAACTGGAATCACATGGCTATGTCCTTTCCTTTCTCCCCTTTCCTTCCGTCTTTTCTTTCTTTTTTTTTTTTTTTTGAAGCTCAAGGACAATTGTATCAAAGTTTGAGAGATAAAGGAGAGTCGGGCTGAAAGTCCTTCCTGGCTGCCAGGAGGAGGGGAGATGAAGAAAAAGGCATGCCTTTTAAGTTAGGTGTTGTGGTGCAGAAGTGACGAAGCCCAAAGTGCCTGGGAAAGGACACTTAAGATTTTTTTCCTGTATCCAAAAAGAGATAAAAGGAAGGAGAGGAAAGAAGAAAACATTCTTAAATGTCTAGTTTTGGGTCTGAGTTCAGAGAGTACCCCATCCCAGGCTTTTGTGTTCCAGGACAAAAGATTGCAACAGAGATACACAGTTATTGAATGAGAAACAGTTTATTAAGAAAGAAAAAACTGGGGCCAGGTAGATGGCTCAGGTGTTAAGAACATAGACTGTTCTTTCTAAGGACCAGAGTTTGGTTCCCAGAACCAATAGCAGGAGGCTCACAACCATCTGTACCTCTGGTTCCATAAGAGACCTGAAGCCTCTGGCTCCCGTGGACATTCCACACATGTGCACATACAAATATGTATTAAAAATAAAGTAAATCTAAGAGGACAAAAAGAAAAAGCTCTTATCTTTTTTCCTTCCTTTCTTTTCTTTTCTTCTTTCTTTGTTTCTTTCTTTCTTTGTTTCTTTCTTTCTTTCTTTCTTTCTTTCTTTCTTTCTTTCTTTCTTTCT
>NC_034594.1:54205314-54211370 GCF_900095145.1 Mus pahari
GAGAGAGAGAGAGAGAGAGAGAGAGAGAGAGAGAGAGAGAGAGAGAGAGAGAGAGAGGTCTTGAAGGTAGACAGATCAGATCTAGAGCTGCAGAAGAAAATTCATCTAAAATGTAAGTGGACAGGGAAAGTGGCCCTATGGGAGGGGCTGCCCAGAAGATAATATCTGGTTTAATTAGAATGCAAGGTAACGTGTCCTTAGTGACATTTCAGTGTATGCTTTGTTTTGATTGATAGTCTTCTTCTATTTTCCTCATCTTTCTGCCCCCCAGTTCCTGCTTGTTCTCCTTCTGCCTCCAGCATTCTCCTTTCATGCCATGTGTGTCCTAGTACCCTCCCTGACCTGTACTTGCAGGCACATGATGATTCCTATATAAAAATTAAAACTGGGATGCATAGATGAGAGGTGACATACACTATTTGTCTGAGTATGGGTCACCCCACTTTATAGTAACTTTCCAGTTATACGCAAAATTGCAGGACTTTTCAAAATCTTTGCTGGGAATGGGAGATTGGATTCAGCCTTTCTAGTATATTTGCTCCTGGAACCATGTATCTGGTTCCTCTTGGGAACCAATGTTCTGCAAAATCTACATTGTAAAGAAAGAAACCTATCAAAGAATCTTAGGGATCTTGAAGTTTATTTCCTTTATTCAGAAAAGGATTATAGACCCTGGGAGAGAAAATGATTTTCCCAGGGTCACACAGATGGTTTTGGCTCATGTTGAATGAGAACCCAGAACATCTTGTGCTCAGCAGTGTGTCTCAGAGATCCTGGTTCAGCCCTTCCCATCACTGGATGATTTTCAATGTAAATAGTGGGGCCAGAAAAGAGCCAACGAGTTCAGGCTTTAAAGAAGACCAGAATGGCAGGTGTCTAGATTTTTCTGCAACTGAGCTACATTTCCATCTTGTCTTTGTTGCATAGTATCATGGTAGTTTCCTGGTAGCAAATGACTTTATTTTGCCTATAAGTCTTGCTGCTTTCTCTACCTTTATCATGGTGAATGCAGTAGGCTTTCCTATACCACTAATGATATGTTGACCTTGTCCATGACTTGTGGGCTGATGATCACCCTTAAGTTTATATGATGAGGTACTTGGGTATGTGATAATACTTGGAGATATTGTAACGACACAGATAAATGAAAATAGATCATTGGGGTTGATCCAGATCAACATGGCTAGTGTCATTACTAGAAGAAGAAATTTAGACACAGACACTAACAGAGGACAGGTGTTCTGAAGGTACAGGGACCATCCGGGCATCCATCTGTAAGCCTAAGGATAAATCTTAGAAGAAACAAAACCTTGATTCTGGAACTATGAGGAAATAAACTTCTGTCACTCACATCCCCATATTGTGATATGTTTTTGGTGGCAGACATTGTAAACTGGTATTGTTCTGTGACTTGTTTTGTTCCAAGACATGTGGATGGCAGTCCTACCGTGTCAGCTCTGAATCCAGGCTGATGAAATTCCTGTAAGGCGTTGCTCATTATTCTTGTGTTTGTGCCGTGCACTGGATATTGGTTGACTCTAGATAGACAACTTTGGGGTGCAGAGGAGCCCCAGATTGTAGTTTAAAGTGTTGCCATCCCATATGCCTGCAGACCCATGGGGAGGAAAAATGTAGGCTCTTATAATGACCAAATTTATGAGATTGTTTGTCATGCAGCCATTTTGAGCAGCCACTGACAAGTTTTTAAGACTTGTTTTAAGATTTGTAAAGGACAAGGATCTCTTGTGCACGATAGTATTCCCAACTTGGTCATGGTAACTGCTACACAGTATTGCTCAGTGAATCCTTCAGAATTCATGAATGAGCACTGATGACTCCCAAAGATTTTGAACAGTTAGGTGACATGAGTTGGGAGAAGCTTAATTTGGAGGAAATATTAGTGGGTGGTCCAGGAAGTATAACAACCTGGGTTAAGGTGTGAGGAAGAACCATTTTCTGAGGATGCTGAAGCTCATGACATTTGGAGGTCTTCATGTGTGTGCAGCTTCATGTACACACATAGGTACCTATGCAAATGTGTGTGCTTACATGGGGAAGTCAGAAGACAAACTTGGGGGGTTATTCCTAAGGATCTCTCTACTGTGTGTGTGTGTGTGTGTGTGTGTGTGTGTGTGTGTGTGTGTGTCTGTCTGTCTGTCTGTCTGTCTGTCTGAGTGCCCTGAACACATCAAATAGGCAAGGCTGGCAAGTCCCAGACATCTGTCTTCTATGTCCAGGACTGGGATTGCAAGCGTGAGCCACCATGGCTATTTTTAAGTGTGAGTTCTGGGAAATGAACTTGGATCCTTAGCTCTAGAGGCCTTTATGGGAGGAGGTCAATGAATAAAAAAATATGAATGTGAAGTTAAGGATTAGTTTTTTTTTTAACAAGGTCTGTTGGGAGTGAGAGCCATAGTAAATTCCCTACTATCAGAGGATATACCAATAGCCACTGTATGTTTGAGCATACTTTTTTAATATAGAATTTTGTCTTATACTTGGTAATTATTGATTGGTTTCAGTTAGTACAATATTGGCTCCTGTAATAGATAAAACACAAAAATATCAGAGAATTAGTATATGACATCTGTTGAAGACTGAATTTTCTGCAATCCATATGTTGACATCCTGCCCCCAGTACCTCACAATGTGACTTGTTTTGGAAAGAGTACTATTGAAGATGGAACTAGTTAAGATGAAGGTTTTTTTCAGGGGGAGGGGGCATATTTTCTGCTCAACATAACTGGGGTCCTTTTTATAAAAAGGGGAAATTTAGACACAGAGATACAGTCAGGAGGGAGCAGTGGAGTGATACTCCTGTAAGCTAAGGAATGCTGGAGACTTCCAGAAACCCAGGAGAGGCGAGGGAAAGGCAGGGACACATCTGTTCTTATGGTCCTTAGAAGGAACCTATCTCGCTAATATATTCCTCTGGAGTTCAAGTTTCCAGAACCGTTGCAAAAGGCATTTCTTCTGTTTAAAGCACTTAGTTTGCGTATTTTCCTGTGGCAACTCTAGCAAACCACAGCATCTCAGATAGTGTTCAGCTAGGTAACTGATATCCAGAGAGTCACCAGAAAACCAGCCCTTTCCTATAATGTCTGATCATCGTCAACACATAGCTCCCAAGATGACTGGAGTGATATGCAGGAAGACTATGGATGAGGAGGAACACAGGGGATCACAAGTGAACGGGCCACCTGTGGAGATGGTACACAGCACTTCCCTCATGTTCTACTGGCTAGAATGTATCACATGGGTGCCTAAAGCAAAGGATGCTGGGAGGATGCTCTAGACTTGGCTCATAAATGTTCCCTAAAGACCTATGTGTTGAGTGAGGGCTTGTTCCCCAGAGTGGTGCTATTGGGAAATAATAGTGAAAACTTTAAGATGTGGGGACCTTGTGGGAGGTCTTCTGGTCATTGTTTTAACGGATATGATGGTATTCCGGGCCTCTGTTTCCCACTTCGTTCATTCTTGGACTTGAGGTAAGTGCTTTGTTCTTTTGCAGGTTTTTGCCTTGCCACAGATCCAAAAGCAACAAGCCAAACCAACTATGAGTGGAAAAATCCCCAAACTGTGAGACAGAATAAATCTTTTTTTTTTTTTATAAGGTGATTATTGCAAGTATTTAATTACAGAAATGAAAAGTCTATGTGCCCAAGATAAAGAGGAAATGGATTTGGAGATGGGACAGATAGATTCAGCCTTGTTTCTGACTATGCTATAGGAGAGTTATCATGAAGAAATTAAAATGATTTGTTTCTGATTACACAGCTGGACAGTGGCAGCTATTTTCTATATTTATATGGGGAATATTATAAAACTTAACTTGTGCTGTTAAAAACAAGTGTGCGGGGCTGGTGAGATGGCTCAGCGATTAAGAGCACTGACTGCTCTTCCAAAGGTCCTGAGTTCAAATCCCAGCTACCACATGGTGACTCACAACCATCCGTAATGAGATCTGAAGTCCTCTTCTGGTGTGTCTAAAGATAGCTACAGTGTACTTACATATAATAATAAATAAATCTTTAAGAAAAAAACCAAGTGTGTGGAACTGTGAAATGTAAGAAGATAAGACCCATTTCTTCTTGGTCACCCAAAGTCAGTTTCCTGAGGTGATCCTGCACCAGTATGATTGTGGCATATCCTCAGAACCTCGTATGTATCCAACTTGACACAGTCATTTGGCTGACTTGAGCCAGGTAGGGATCCATCCTGAGGCTCAGATAAACCTCACAGATAAACCGTGTCTCCTCTATACAACAAAGCCACTTCCCTTGCCCTGCAGGTACCCTAGTTGGAAAATGCACTGGATTCTCTATGCTGAGAACCTAATGGCGCCTTCATTGCTGCCCTGTCCTTATTTGCTGAGGATGAAGCCTCAGGCACATTTAGAAAGTTAGGAAAGCATCAATGAAGTATGACTGCAGTAAGTTGGTTATTGGCTAAAGGATCCACTTAGATACAGACTCAAAAGGAGATAGCTATGATTTTTCAATGATGAGAACTCATTTAATTTTTTTTTTTTGATTAATGAAAATAGGATTTCAATAGTAGCCTCAACTCGGATATGAGAGGGCTCTTTTGATTCCTATGCTTGACTCCTAATAGTGAAAATGGTTGATTGTAACTCAGTTCCTCTTAAACCTAGGGCAATTTAAGGTTTTATTTTTCCATTTAGACAAAGAGGTAGATTTGGTTGGATTAGTGTCAAGTCATCTGTAAGGGGGGGCGCATTTGCTATAAGCTCAGGAATACCCCTCTGGCTTTACCATGGCAGACACTTGGCAACCCTGGCTCACCTTTGCTTCTGGAGGTTCACATCTCCCAGGTGTCTCTTATCGTTCAGGAACACGGCTGTGTTCAAGTGCTGTTGCTTTGTTAGAAAAAGAGGCTCACATTCTCTGACAGCGAACCCTTTCCCTCGTTTCCTTTGCATTCATTCTGCGAACATTTATCAAAGGCTTTCTAGTGCCAGGCCTTCAGGGGCCCAAAGTGAGTAAGAGAGTCTCTGCCCTCCAAAGAGCCCTGTGTCGTGGGGCTGGTCTCATTGTGTGGAGGAACTTCTGCTCTGTATTGTGAGGATCCTAGTTATCTTACCCCGTGCTTCAGGGGAGCTAAATGCATTGTGTGAAAAAAATTGAACACAATCCCAGTAGTCTCAAAGCCTTAAAGCATGTCTCTCTAGATTCATGCATAGATAGAATTTTCCTTATTATAAGAGGTAGTTGAACAGAAAGTGAAGACGGTATCTCTGGGAGATAGAATATTATTCAAAGACTATGGGGGATGAATCATTGACTTTTACTTTATTAGCTAGCAGCTCCCAATTAAATAGATTATTGAACTACATTAGTGAAACATCTGATAGGAAATGGTCCCAGGATGGCAATAAATGCAGCATCATATTGCAGTGTCGGAAGGTTGGAAACTCATGGTTTGAATTCTGCCTTCTCCATTCCTTCTTCCTTACTGACTCTTTTACTTCTTTCTTTCTTTCTCCTCCATCCTCTCTCTCCTGCCTTCTATCTTCACTTTCCCTTTTCACCTCTTTTTGTTAATTTAACCACTATCAAAAACCTTCTGTTTATGGAAGAGCCCTGAGGCAGGTGTGGGACATTGAGGTGAACAGGGCTCAATCTATTGCAATGCAAGGCTGGTATCCACACCTCTTTCCTAAGGTAGGATTGGTGAGTGCATACCCCACCCAGCCTTTCAAAGTAAAGAATTCCTTTCTTCTTTTTATTTTCTCTTTCTTCACTTACATTTTTCAATCTAGTCAATATGTTGCCCAAGATACTGGCTTTTGGCTGATTTGATAAAATCCATCACTCTCCACGTGGGGAGAATTTCTGGCATCCTTTGTTGCATATTGCAAGGATCAGCAAACTTTGGTTTTGTGTGGCCCATGGGCTAAGAAAGGATTTCAGATCTTTGCACCGCTGCACTGCCTGGGAAAGAGCAGACTGGTGAGGGGACCCGCAGCTGGTCCCGATCGTCCTGCGCCTCTCCTGCCCAGGAGGGGTGTTCGCCTGGCGGCTGTCCGCAGGCTG
>NC_034594.1:54218293-54238105 GCF_900095145.1 Mus pahari
GGATAGCATTTGAAATGTAAATAAAGAAAATAATAAAAAAAAAAAAAAAAAAAAGAAAGGATTTCAGATTTTTTAAATGATTGGAAAAACAGTCAAAAGAAGAGTGTTTTGCAGTAGGGGAAAATTATATAAAATTCAAATTTTTGTGTCCATAAATAAAGTTTTATTGGAACACAGCCATACTCATTAAGTTAGGCATTGTCCATAGTTGCTTTTGCTACAATGGCAGATTGAATGGTTATAACAGAGGTCATGTTTTCCAGAAATAAATCTGAAAATACTTACTATCCAGTCTTCTAGGAAGGCCTATTAGCCCCTGACATATTATTTTATTTTCTAATAGACAAGTTTTTAAAAAGATATCTTTAAAAAAAAAGAACCACAAAATAGAAAAAGGACTATGTGTAAGGGAACAATTATGGAGGAAGACATATATTACACGTTTTCTCTCATGAATGGACAAATAATCTCATAAATAATGCATATATACATGCATAGAAACACACACAAATATGTTGTGAAACCAGAAGAGGAACAGAGAGGAAATGAGTGATGAGGTGTGGGGCCAAGGGAGGATAATGGGAAGAGTAAAATTTTTTCAATGAAAATAGATGAAAAGAATAAATGAGCAAAATACAATGACATATGTGTATAAAAGTGTTATCACGGGAGGCTGGGGGAATGGCTCAGTTGGCAAAGTGCTTGGCACTCAAGCACAGGGACCAGAGTTCAATCCTTAGAATGGATGTGAAAAACTACATTTGCAATCCCAGGGATGGGGATACCAAGATGGGCAGATCCCCGGGGTTCAGAGTTTAGCTGGGAGAATTCTGGACCAGTATCTCAAAAAACAAGGTGGGGAGCTTTTGAGAGATGACACTTCTGGTTGACCTTTGGCTTTCATATGCACTTACACATGCATTCTTGCATACCACCCTCACCACATATCATAACGGACTATGTTGTATTGTACCCTAGCTTAAAACCATTAATGAGCTAAGAAAAGGCATCTTAACTCCAGGGTATCGTTAAACCTTCTGATTGGCTATGTGGATATGAAGGAATAGGTCCCCTCTATTTGAAGAGTGTACTTTGCTCTGTCTAACAACTGAGGAAGGTACCACTCTACCTTCTTGCTAAGGTGGGAAGGTACGGCCTTGATAGTCAAATCTGTTCAAGGGTCAATCCCAGCTCTGTGACTCCGCCCACCATTTAACCTTTCATAATTTGAGGCTCTTCATTTGTAACGTAGAAATGAAATGAACGACACCTCTTGGGTTTGCCTGAGGATGAAATGAGTCAATGTATACACGACACTTGTCATTAAGCCTGGGCCTTTGAAAGTTGTTATGAATTTTGCTTAGTACAATTATGGTATTTGTGGGAAAAGGAATTAAAGGAAATTATGTGGGAAGGGTCTAGAATACAAATAAAAATACCTTTTATGGACTTGAAAGATCCCAAGGTACTTGATATTTCTCTGATTCACATCCACAGTCCACTCTGACCCATGGCTTCAGAGACATAGAGATAGATACGCAGATGTGTGTCTGAATTCAGATTCGTAACAGGGGCACGTAGAGGGCCTTTGTGTGTTAATAAGAATGAGATTTGAGGGCTGCAGAAATGGCTCAGTGCTAAGAGTGCTTGCTGTGCAAACACGAGGACCCTTCAGATCCCCAGCACCCATGTGAAAGCTGTGCACGACAGCACACACTTGTAACCCCAAAAGTGAGTGTGGAGTCAGGATCCTGGGGGGTTATTTCCCAGCCAACCATCCAAACGAGCTCTAGGTTCAGTGAGAGGCCCTGTCTAAAAATGTACAGTGGAGTGCAATAGATGAAAATCACACACACACACACACACACACACACACACACACACACACACACACACACACAATCATACTAGTATGCATGTGTACACATATGTGCCCACCACACAGAATGCAATTTTGATGTAAGTCATGTCATTGCATAGAATCAACAATGATTATAGAAAGGGTTTGTCTTCTTGGGGGTTTGAACAGGAGGAATTAGGTGAGTGATACAGATATGTGAGGTCCAGTACTAAGAAAAGAATTCAATGATAATGATGGCTGGGAAGTGGATTTGCTGGGCCAGTGAGGCAGTGCGAGACAATGGGAGTGTTCGATATAGTATGACAGGACCAGGGGACACCAAGGAGTGGTTTACTTATTTGTTTTTGTAATGAGCAGCTTAGAGCTTTACCTCGGCAAAGGTTTTATATCAAATCCTCATTTTGAACAAACAGAAGTGGATATCTTGGTTTTGAACCATGTGTTAAGTGAGCAGAAACAGTTATGTGTCTAAATAGCAATTACAGGTGTAGATTCTGGAGTTGGAAAGAACAGCAGATGTAGATCTCAACTGTGCCATTTATTAATAATGACCTTGGGCCCGCCGCTTCACTTGTGTTTGACTCAGTTGCCACACATGTGACTTAGTTATGATGATTAATAATGGTTAATAATGATTATGATGGTTAATAATATGATTATTATGATGCTTGTAGCGACTTCGGCAGTCCAGCTTGCAGTGAGCCTAACCAGCTGGTATTTACATACACCTATATCTCCCTCTGATAGCATGCCAGGGTGTTCTCTGTGGCCAATGGAATGTGGAAGAATGGTAGCATGTCACTCCTAATATTAAAAGATACCATGTTTACAGTCACACTTTCTTCCCTCTCTTTGTGCCTCTTGGCTCTCTTGGGTCACTTGCTCTTGGGTATAGGCTCTCTAGTGAGGACATTGAGGCTATCTGTGAGAACTCTAGACCCATGCAAACCATGAGTGGACTTGGAAGTTGATTTCCTCTCCCTGGAAGGCTGCAGGCTTTCTTAGAAATTGGACTATATCCTGGTAAGGGACCCTAAGCCAGAACTACTACCTAAAACTCCTCCCACAGTTCTGACAGAGAGACTATGCAATAGTTGAAGTTGTTTGTTTGTTTGTTTTCCAAGCTGATAAAATTTGGGAGTAAATTTTTATACAACCTGATAATTTGTTTTAGTGCCTGTATGGTTACTTATAAGCTTCAGGATAATACTTGACACTGTAAACACTGGACTAGTGCTCGCCAAATACACAACTTCACATTTCAATACACTGTGCCTGGGAGATTACGGTAGAATAAAGAGCACTGTAGTGGGTCAGAACCCAGTCAAATCTCGTTTCACGTTGACGACTCCTGCTTTCTTTAAGGCCATTTTGCCTGTTTGTCTAACAGTCTGTAATAAGCAGGCAACCCTGATTTATATTTTCCGCAAAAGGGAAGAGAGATTGAAATGGTAAGTGCCAAAGAAATTAAAAGTCATTTCGTTTTTTCAATTCATTACTTCTGGAAAAAAAAAAATCCAAGCCCAGCTTCATTACTAGGGCTCTGTTTTAGTGCTGATGATAATTGCAAAGGCAGTATTTTAAATTAGAATGTATAAGACCACATGTAATTAACCTGTACAGAAGGCCTGAAACTTCATATTAGACTATTAAATCAATCCCAGCAGAATCACTAATGCTGGGCAATTGGTTAGAAAATACTGTATGGGCAAAGGAAAGGCACTGGATGCTAATTAGCATCAGTGAGCATTCACACCCTCCTCAGAAGCAGTGAGTCTGGTAGATTCTTTTTTCCTGGTCCTTAACCCATGCAAAGCTGTGAATTCAGATTAGTTCAGGGTGAATACTCAAAACTGGCATGGAGTTGAAGGGCTTTTGTAGCCTGAGCTTGTGTGCATGTGCAGGGACTTGGTGGGAGATGCTTGGAAAGGCCTCCTTCTGAGTTCGTGCTTCATATGCTCCCTGCTCACATATGTAGCCTTGAGAATGTTCTGTGGCTTAGGGAATTGAAGGCAGGTCCTTGTGCATGCAGAGAAGATGTTCTACCACTGAGCCACATTTCCAGCATTCATGGTCCTCCTTGAACACACACAGCATACCATTTCTTTTTCCTTTGAGACAGTCTCCTTATTTACTTATTTTACACTTTTTCCTTAAGTTGAACATATTCTTTCCTCATCAGGTATAGCCTGATTACAATTTTCCCTCTCTCTACTCTAACCAGTTTCTCTCCACCTTCCTCTGGATTCACTCCCTTTCTGTATCTCATTAGAAAAGAACAAACTACTTCTTCTTCTTCTTCTTCTTCTTCTTCTTCTTCTTCTTCTTCTTCTTCTTCTTCTTCTTCTTCTTCTTCTTCTTCTTCTTCTTCTATATTTTCTTCATTTACATTTCACATGCTATCCCCTTTCCTAGTTTTCTCTCCAAAAATCCCCTCTCCCTCCCCCTGCTCTCCAACCCACCCACAAGAACAAACTTCTAAGAGATAACAACCAAACATGACAAAATAAAAAAATGATAAGATAAATCTTCACATTGAGGCTGGACAAAGCAGCCCAGCAGGAAGAAAAGAGCCCCAAGAGGAGGCACAAGAATCAGAGACCCACTCATTCATATACTCAGGAGTCCCATAAAAATACTAAGCTGAAATCTTGCGTGTGTGTGTGTGTGTGTGTGTGTGTGTGTGTGTGTGTGGTGTGTGTGTTTAACCAACTAGAAAATGCCTATTATTTACCCAATGAAAAGAGGAGTGGCAGAATGGTAATTATTGAGCATGAGGACAGAGACTTTAAGCTGTCTGTATCAAAATTTAGCTCTTGATGTCCCTAGAGCAATACCACTACAACCAAGCTCATTGCACCTGCATATCCTGGACTCTGCAGTGATCTCTGATAAAGTCTTCTTTGTGGCATTAGGAGGCATATATTGTCCCAGATTATTTTCAAACAGTAACAGAAAATGGGACAAAGGAACTTCACTCACAATGTAGAACAAACTTAGTGTCAACCACATACACGTGACTGACCTGTCTTTGGGGGTGGGGGTAAAACATACACTTTCATACCTAGCTGTTGTATCCCCTTAGCATCATCCTACTAACATTTATATGTATTATCTCAAGTAAGCCACTTATGAATGCTATTAAAGTGACATTGTTAGTTGTGGGTCTGTGTTGTTCAGAGAAGATGCATAAAGTAGGGGCCCTCGGCTGCATTTCAGGAAGGCAAAAAGCCGTCTAAGATAGGAGTCCCAGCCTGTGTTTCTCTGGGAGGATGGATGGGGGGGCTGGGATGGAGGCAGTGGTTCTCAAACTCCTGGGCACCATGATGCTGCTGGGAACTCTGAGGAGTTAAGAATGAGGCTCACAGGCCTGCAATGAGCCCAGGGTGGGGAAAGGCATGTTTGGGGGATCTGGCTTAGCTCCAAGTGAGTGCCAGGAGTTTGAAGAAGCCTTCTGCAGAAGATTTAGGCAAGGCTCTGTATGAGAAAGGCTTCCTTCTCCCAAGGTGGTCCATGATAAAGGAGACAGTCCTTGCTTATCCAAACTGCTTTATTCATGGCAGATAAAGATGCATATGACTTACTCAAGGTGAACCAGAGATTAAATACATTTTGCAGGAAGGAATGGCCAGAAAGAGAAGGCTAAACATTCAGGTCCTATCTAGATACCTCATTAGCATGGAGAACTCTATGTTATATGTTAGGTTGTCATGGTCCTCTTAGTGAGGGGTCATGATCATATGCTCCAGGACAGGGACCTGATGGGGAGCTAATTTGAACTTTTCCTGTCCTCAATTATGAGATTTACTGGGGTTCTGAAATTGCTACTACTTTACCGATTCTTTTGTCTGGTTGTCCCGCAGTTAGTCTATTTGTTTATTTATTTATTTATTTATTTATTTATTTATTTATTTATTTATTTATGGATGATGCAAGAAATTTTACAGGACAATTTAATAACTTATATGAAGACATCTAGATAGTAACAAATAGGCCTGAGATTAATCTGGAGGAAAAAAAGTTAAAGTTTAAGGAGTTGCCTTTAAGCTCAAGGAACCCAGAGGTTGCAGAAAAACCAACCTCTTTGAGCTCAAGAGCAATTAGAGGATCATGTGATGCTGACTGTTCATTCTTCTCATTCATTCTAACATCAGCCCATGTCATGTTGTGTTGACAACCGTGACCATCATTCCTGATTAAGACAAAGCATGATGATTGTTGTTTCTCAATGGATATTAAGATTCTCTAGAGCTCCAGAACAAAATCTCTTTGGATACCAATCTTGAAACCACTCTTCCTCCTCCACTATGCCATGGCTGTATGGGGCAAATACTTCTGGTTGTAGTTAGATAATAGAACCTGAGGTTAGGGCAGCATTGTCTGAAGAAAACACAGAATGGGTCAGGTACCTTCAAACACTGGGCACTTTTTGATGCTCTTCAGATTGAGAGTGAGTCAGTTCCTTTGTCCTTGAATAATCATGGTCTCAGGGAGCCACTTATAACATTGGCACAGAGGGGACTTGGGTTTAGGTTAGGTAAGAAGAGGTATTGGTTGGAGATGTACCTTCTCAGCATCAGGTCCCCATGCTGTGAGAAGCCCTTGGAGACGTTGGTGCTTCCTAAGACAGTGGACCAGCTAGACTCCTCACAAAAGCCAGCATTAGTTTCCAGCCATGTGGGAGTCCCATCTGGGATGTCTGGCTTCACCAGACTCTCAGTGAACACAGCGTAGCGACAGGCTGACTGCATTGCTGAGAGCTTTCAGGCTGATCTTGCTCTTACTTCCTAGTCTACAAAACCAGTCATTCAAGAGTTTAGTGGCTGTGTTAAGCCACACATGGAAGTACGCGTAGTTGCCTCTAGATAGTCTTGGATCAGCAAATTAAAATCCAAATATTGATTTGGGGTTCTTCAGGGGCGAGGGAGACAGCTTTATTCTTCTTTTCCTGAAAGGTATTTAGAACTTACTAGAGATCTTTGCCTGAGGGGTCCAGGGGCAGAATTGCAGGCATTAATATATATTGCTTTGTTAAGAGTATTTTGTGTTGAAGTTTGGGTAGAGAGAATCCATTTTTTTTTCCTTGTGTATCTTTTGTTGGCATTTATTTCACAGATATGTGGAACTGGAAAGAGGCTCAGCTATTAATGGGTTAAACTTACTTATACTTTTCAGACAGGATCTCACATATCCCAGTATAGCTGCAAACTCACTATATTGCCAAGAAACTTCTAATTTTCCCATTGTCACCTCCTAAGTGTTGCGGTCATGGGCGTGTGCTTTACTCTGTCTGGCTTATGAACTACTGGAGCTTGACCTGGGCTCCATGTATATTAAGCAAACATTCTACCAACTGAGCTACATCCCTAGCCCATTAATGGGTTAAATGGGTTGCTGTTGCTTATTTGTATTATGGGGTGGGGGGTGGGGGGAAGCTTTTTCAGTAAGATTTAAAATGCCTTCAAACTATTTGCAGGCAACTCCTCTTAAGGAATGCTGTATACCAAAGCCATGTGAAATGAAAAAAAAAGGAAAAAAAAAGTAAGGAAAAGGAAAAGAAAGAAAAATCCTTAATTTCCCCTTAGAGTCTGACGTTACTGTTTGCACAAGGTCTTGGCCACCACCCTCCTGAGTTGCGCTATGTGGAATTTGTGCCACGTTTGGCTTTATCATCCAAGAACACTCCTCGGAGCTCAGAGATTTGGAAGAAGAAGAAAGAGAACCCCCTCAGAAGTCACCAGTGAGCCAAAAAAAAAAAAAAAAAAGTTCGGGATTTGAAGTTGAAATTTATAAATTTCTTCCTTCATTTGTGAAAGATTGATAACCTGGAGTGGGATTTGTGGATGCTCAGTTTTGTATAAATGGTACACTTTTTGAAAATTAGTGAAGCCTATTGAGTTCTAACCTCCACAGACCCAACTTTAGCATGCCTGAAGGATTCTTTGAGATGGCCATCTTCTTGGAGGCAAGGTTATTACGATGCTCTAACTGGCTGCTAGGTGAGATAAATAGGTCATATCTGGTCGATATTACATGTTCTCTGAAAGAGAAGAAGGGTCACTGGCTCCTGAAGGTCCAGTATTTGAACTTAAGGGGTTGCCTCTGATTCATTGAGCTCTGCTCCTCAATCTCTGCTCTGTTTGTGTTTCCCAGGCTTCAGAAGGCAAATCTTCCTGCATGGGATTCCATGTCAGGGATGGAGGATAGCCCTCGAGGATGCTGAGGGGCAGGGGCAGGATGTGAACAGGTTTTCCATCTTGTGTTGGTCCCTGAGTTCCTGGGTGCAGGGATGGTACAGCTCCCATCTTAAACAACAGGCAACAGACAAATATAGTCAAGTTTATCTGTAAGTCTGTCAACAGTCTATTGGTGCCTCCTTCCACAACCCCATTCTGTTCTCCTTTCCCCATTTCTCTGGGTTACTTTAACAAATGTCTGGATTTACAAATGTGCACAGATATATCTCATATAAATCACATTCCATAGTCTTTTGGCTCAGAGGGCAGGGATGTCGGCATAAGATATGAGCCGTTGTCATGTTGGGATTCATATGAAGTAGTCATTTAGGTGTCTTTTCAGCCCAGTCAGGTGGAGTCTGCACAGACTGGCAGAACCCCTGAAACCAGGTTCTAATCTATGTCTCCTTGAAATTCTATGTTTGTTATTTGGTATTGACAGTGCAAACAAACTTTGCTATCTGGGGTGTGTTATCATGGCTCTAGATTCCATGCAAGCAGAGCAGTATTCTTGCATTAGCCACAAACTACCCTGCAAATAATAAATACTTAGTTCAGAGGGAGTTCAAGAAGGACCCGCCTATGAAGGCATGAGCAAGGCTTACAAGCTCCCCTTTATCCCCTGCTCAGATGGTTATTATAAGGGTTCCAGGTGGGGTGAGAGAATCTCAACGAAGAAGAGTTTGCCCATCACCAAGTTTTAGGGTAAATATCATTTCATTGATGCATTGACTGTCTGAATCTTAGTTTTTATGGGGAGATGTTAGGTGTTTGATCTGCCTCTACATTGCTGTAGCAACACACCAGAGGCTGGGTAATTTAGAAAGGAAAGAATTTATTTGCTCTCTTTCTGTTTTTTTTTTGGGTTAAAAGTCCAGGATCAAATAGACCATCACGTTGGTGTGTGTGGGTCTCTTGATGGATGCCATCACAATGTTGGGGACCCCCGAAAGAGCAATCATACAGCAAGATAGGTAGATAGAGAGATACAGGGGCCAGGATCACTTGTTTGTAATGACTTGCTTCCATGGGAACTAACTGTGGTTTCATGAGAGTTAGCTTAATGCTTGCCCAGGGCAGGTTCCCGATGATAGTATCCCTCTCAGCTGTGTTCCTCCCTTTAAGGGGTCCCCACTCTCTAATATGACCACACCAGGGAGGGAGCTTCTGACACCTAAACCTTTGGACGAATCCGTCTCTATCCAAACCTTAGAACAAGGGTTCAGCATGAAAGGAAAGGAATTTATTGAGGGACAGAGAGCCTTTGCCTTGCCTTTGGGGGACTCTCCTGAGAGTTCTTAGATGAACTTAGGACCCCACCTCCTGCTTTCCTCCAATTCCTACTTGACGACACTTTTCTACTTTATTGGAGAAAGGAGATAAGAAACTTTGGGGTTAACTGAGGTGTCTTGGACACTTGAATTCTAGGCTAGGATGAGAGGGTCTTGATACTGAAGTGTGTGAACAGCAAGGGGACCATTGGGACCACCTACCTATCTTCCTTGGGTTCCACACAGGAATGAAAGATGACCCTGCCACCTGCTGAGGAAAAGGTACCCAGGCTGTGTCCACAGTGCGTGCTATTGATCCAGTGGTGGTGGGGAGCAGCCAATCAGGGGGTACAGAACTGGGAGTGGAAACGAAGTGGTGAGAGAATGAGGGGGGAGGGCCTACCGATCACTGGATTGCTGGCGAGTTGTAAAAGCACCTTTAAGTGACCATGTGGAGTTATTGGTTTGTGGATAATGGGGCCAAATTTAGCCTGTGAATTAGACTGGGAGGCGTGGTGGTAAAGACATTCCTTTCTGCATGAGAATAGGAAAGGGGCTAGAAATTTGTCTGTTCCTGCGTCCAGAGGACAAATGTGGTAGCTAAGGCTGCAGCCAGGACAGATCATCATATTGTCACATGGTGAACTGGTGCTGAGCTCTGGGCCAGCTGTGGGGCTCAGAGCCTGAAGGAGAATGGTTTGCCTAAGCTTAGGATTTTCCCAGCAGCAGCAGCAGCAGCAGCAGCAGCAGCAGCAGCAGCAGCAGCAGCAGCTTGTGTGGGGGAGGGAACACATGCAGGAACTGCTTCTTGGAGAGTAGGTGGGAGGGGGTCACCCAGGGGCAGAAGTCCTAGAACAAAGGTTCAGTGAGGCCAGTCTAACTGTGACTGCCACCATCCTCAAGGACACCACAGGGTGTCTGTGAGCTCAACAGCCTTTCCTTAGAACCAGGAGATGTTTACATTGACCAATTTGGGGTGGGGAAGGGAGCTTATCAGTTCACCAGTGTTTGGGTAGATAGACCTAGTGAGCAATCCAATGACTGCAAAGTCCATGTGGCAGCAGGAGATGTGAACCTATGAGTTTCTAAATCCCAGCCAAGGGACCAACGTTGTGTTTTTATAAGAAAGAAAGAAGAAAGAACCAGGATATGTTTGTAGAGGCACAGTATGGTGAAGTGGAAGGGGGTGCCTCTGTGGGCCCATACTGAGGTATCCCTTGCCCTTGAGGTATCAGCCATATGACAGATACAGTATAGAATAGAGTTTATTTAGGGCATGGGGAGGGGAGTTGAGGAGGGAGTAGAGACAGAAAGGCAGAGAGAGGAGAGAGAGAAAGGAGAGAGAGAAGAGAGAAGAGAGAAGAGAGAAGAGAGAGAGAGAGAGGGAGAGGGAGAGAGAGAGAGAGAGAGAGAGAGAGAGAGAGAGAGAGAGAGAGAGAGAGAGAGAGAGAGAGAGAGAGAGAGAGAGAGAGAGAGAGAACAGAGAAAGAAATAGAGGCTGGCCCTGAACATGTGGAGAGAGAGGGAGGAGGGGAATGGTGAGGGAAGGGACAGAGAGGGTAAGAGGGTAAGAGAGAGGGGAGGGGCAAGCAGCCCCTTTTATAGTGAGTCAGGCACATCTGGCTGTTGCCAGGAAACTGGGGTGGCACCTAGAAGGGATGCTAACAGATACACTCTCCCCAAACTCTCTAAGCGCATTTAAAATCTTATAAGAACTCTTCAAAGCTCTCATTTATCTACTAGAAGGTCAATTTTGTCTCAGAGTTGTTTTGTGTCAAGGTCATTTACGTAGAGTTTGCTGCAGGGAAGGGCACTGCTTACCCAACAGAAAGCAAATCCACTCTGCAGTTTCAGTCCCCCCCCCCCGCCCCTCTTCTCAAAAGCATCAGACACAACTCATTCCATCTTTTTGGAATGTGGCTCTGGACTGCCATGCCTCAGGCTTCTGAGTAACTACACGAGTCCTTTACATCTAAGGTTAAACACGTTCTCACTGGTTGTTTAACCACCAGGGACTGACAAGACATCTTATTGTAAATGTCAGATAAGATTTAGGAACTTTTTACCAATTGTAAATCGGAGCCTTGAGCCTCAGGGACTCCCACTTGTCTTCTTTCTTGGAATTATGCAACAGAGCCCTGTGGGTATGGTTCAGTGAGATCTCAGACAAGAAATTTATTGAAAGTAATCCTCAACACAAGCAGAAACTTTAAAAAAAAAATCTCTGTTAGCAAAAAAGAATAAAATCTAGTTTCCTTCTCTCCCTTCTTCCTCTGAGAGAACCAAGTATCAGAACCTGAGACTGGGGTCATGTCAATTTTCCTTGCAAGTTCCTGGGATCCAAAAAACAGTCATTATTAAATAGCATAGGGTTTTTAGAGTCCTTGCTGTGTGTCACACACATAGGATGTGCTCAGCATATAACTCTGCTTTGGGAGAGAGACAGAAGACATACATCATAGGATGCTGCGGTAAGAGTTACAAGCGATAAGTTTGTGTGTATTTATTACATGTACATGTTACATATGTGTGTTGTATCTACAGAGATGAAGAGCAGAAGGGTATGGAAGTATGGGGTATGGAAGCGGGGAGGACATTGGCAGTTTTGCTCTTAGAAGACACATGACAGGATTTGAAGATGGCATTCAGAGGCCCTGGGTGCTGGCAAACACCTGGTTACACACAGGACACCTTCATATATATATAAAAAGAGAAAATCTAGAAGAGCATTATTAAAACGTTTTCAGATCTGAGTCTCGTTTCCAAATGAAATCATTTTATCTGACACACAATGTCTCCATCCCTTTCTCCTGATGAGGAAGATCTTGCCTCTTTGGGGAATCAATGATCAAGGTCTGGATTGACACTGTGGAAGATATCCTCATCACGGAGGACATCTTCATGGTGAAGGACATCCTCACTGGTAGGGTTTAACCTTGGTGACTTGGAGATGACACTGTAGTCTGAGAAACCTGAGACGTGAGCCTCAAAGGACACTCTTCTAGTGCCATGGTCACAGAGATAATGATACAGAGTTGATCAGCGGTCACAGACTGAGTCGCCCACTCCGATATGGTCCACCACTGACTCTCCCAGTCCTCTACTGGCTTGATTCACTTGAGGCAACAGTGTAAGACAGCAGCAAGGAGAACTTGGTATGTTAAGTGTTAGGTTAGCTAAGGTTGAAGAGCCAACGTCCACACAAGTGACTCCTCACCCAAAATGGCTGGAAGGACTAACTGATTTGTCTCTGATGTTGCCCAATTACCCAGCAAATTTGAATACATGGCCAGGACCTGTCCCATCAACGCTGGATGCTGGGAAAACACACTTCCAAGAACACAAATACCCACCTCCAGGACCTCTTCTAAGTACATTACAATGTCCCAGAGTTGCAAACTGTAAAAGATCTGTTTATTCTATCCCTAGTTATCAAAAGGCTAGGAAGACTGCCAACTGGGTGTCAGGAGACAGCTTTGCTCAAGTTGGTTTTAATCTGGAGCTCTTTCAGTAGGAGCTGCTTTTGAGCCACTTGACCAGATGTTAGTGAGCACTGTGAGTTGGTGAGCACCATTACAGAGGCCAGTAGGAATCCTAGCTATCTTCCGGGTACATTGGATGAATTTACTCAAGAGTTCACCAAAGTGCCCTTAGCTATCCAGGTTGCTCTCCTGTCCATAATGAGGTGAACTGAAAACTTTTAAACCAGTCCGCTCCAGTCAAGGATCTTAAATCCAAGGGAGAACTTACCAAAAATTGAAATGCAAGGCTGAGGACAGTACCCAAAGGTGATGCCACCCTGGAGAAATGATGGATCTGTACCTTTGAGACCTGGGGTGATATCATAGGGTTAAAATTCTGAAAGGCATTATGGTGTAGGCCTTTTTGTCTGCTATATCAGTTATCATTTAATAAAGTGGTTATTTTTACCTTTAATTGATATGGCATACATTAAGCGGGGGAGGGCTATTTGTTTCTAAACACCAAGGATTGGGAAACAGTAGTATAGACTGGTGTCTGAGCTGGTCCAAAGGTAACTTGAGTCCACTAGGAGGCAAATTAGGAAGCCTATATTATTCAAAGGTGTCATTGCACAAGTAACATTGGGAACCCTAGAGGGGATAAGATCAGAGGCTCTGGGTCTGGGGCATCAGCCTAGTGATTCTGTCTCGGTGCAGCAGGGTTGGCTCAGGGACTTTGCACTCACTGGAGTGTTGGGATCTGGGCAGGAGAATGCTGTGCATTCCAAGTTCAAAGAGAAGAATTAAGGAGTTTGTCTCTCTGGGACTGCAAGAGGAAGAGAGGGCTGTGTGCACAGGAAAGGCTGAGGCAGTAACTATGGTAAATGAACATTATGGGATGCCATAACTTCAGACTAAGCACTTGTGTCGGCCCCCACAACTTAGGCTAAAAAATCAACCTGAACTTCCTTGTAGTTTCCCCCAGGTTCATTGCCAAGCTTTTAGTCTTATCTGAGAAATCAGAATTTGGGAGATTATAGCTCAATTTCCCAAATAGATCAGGTTCAATTGCCTGATAAATCCTTTCTGCTTTAATTCTTGTATAGAAAGATACCTCAAAATGACCAACGTTAACTAGCGGGTCTTTCTTTCTCTCTCTTTTTTTTTAAAAATGGTCCTGCTTCCCTTTCGCTGTGTTATAGGGAATGTAACATAAAAACGAACAGTTTGATCTTTGTTTTTACTTTCTTCAGTGCCTTTCTGTCTGTAAAACTAAATTCTTCCAGGCCTATTAGAAAACATATCCCATTTCTTCAATGAAGTCTTGTCTGCTTTTAGAATGGAAAAAAGAAATGTCAATTGAGATCTTCAAATGCCTGCACTTTTGTTTTCTGACATCTCCCACAGTATGTGGATTAACTTGGGCTGTTTTCCTACAATATGTGAGGAGAACAGACATTGCATGTGAACACCAAGAGTCAGAGATACAGAGGTTATCCCGCTCCACCCAAAACTTTGAATGGAGAGACTAAGCTATACCATTGAATCTGCTCATATAGAGGTGCTCTCACATGGAGTAAAATAACATTATCTGAATGGATATTCCAAATAACCAGTGGGGTTCACCAATGCCATTGTACAATGAAGGAAACTGAAGTTTTCAAGCAGAAGTTCAAATGAAGGAGACCTGATTCAGCACAATTGAGATGCCCTTGTGCCCAGAAGTGTTGATAGCAGAGTTCTGGTGTGGCTGAGAATCCAGTGGAGCTGTCCTCTGGGATTTCCCATGGTCTTAGACTCTGCTGTCCTGTATATTTGATTGCTCCTCCAAGTCATGCTGGCCTTTATTTATTTCTGTTTTCTCCCAACACTTATCACCACAGCAAAAAATACTACAAGTGTTAGAAGACTGTGCTCTCTCGTCCTAAGGTAACTGGTTTATTTCCTTCCATTTTCCTTATAGATCCTGTAAAAGTAATAAATTGTGACTAAATCTTTTGTCACATGGTAAGATACTCTTGTCCCCTTCTCATATAGACTTCATGGTAATTTTAATTAGCCCACAGTACCCATCTCAGTGATGGGCCATTATTTACCTGTTAGTCCCCTAATTTGGTAATTTTGGAGGTTTCCAAAGTTTCAGTATCACAAATAACATCTCAATAATCTTTTTTTGTATGTGAATAGATATTTTTGGTCTTTCAAAGATTTCTTTAGGATACATTTCCAACAATGAGATGGAACTGTCAAAGTGCACAGACATCCTCATGGCTCCTGGTAGATAGTGTCAATTTGGTGGCAGTGGAATGCAACAGTGTATACAATGTGCATAAGTAAGTGTAGCATTCCAGAGAGAGATTCCCAGTATCGAATATTATTTTATTTATAAACTTTTTTTTTTTTTGCTGCTCTAATAAGTATAAAATGATTCCCCTCCCATGATTTCAGGGTATGAAATTCCAGGCACTTGTACTTTGGCACGTGGGGGTTTGTTTTGCTGTGTTTCTTTGGGGTTTCTGATACTTAGCCTGAAACTTGGGTAGCATCCTAGACCTGTGTCCCACACACTCCGGTCCAACCTTGTTTGTTTGGTTCAGCTTCTTATGACCTTAGCCATTAATGGCGATGCTTAGCTTCTAGATGGAGCCCGTGTGCAGCTTATTCCTTCATCTACTGGCTGTATGACCTTCAATAAATGATTTAATTTCCCCATGCCTGGGAATTACTGAGACAATGTACATTAAGTAAGCCACACTGTGTGATACAACATGAGTAGCGTTAATCTTAATAACATTGCTCTGTTTTCATAAACTGTATCAACCTTTGAAATAGGTGCTGATATTATCCTCCTTAAGGAAGAGACATTGAGACTCTAAGAGTTGAGTCCTTTGACCAATATGGGCACTTAATGCAGTATGAGCTCCAGCCCTTTTCCTGTGGCACTGTGTGGAGTAGGAATGCTCAAAAAAGCTATTTCTGTATAATGACACCCAGTGGGAGATCCTATGTGCAGAAGTGACTGTAAGCCACATGGGTACATCTCTCTAACCCAGACTCTGTAAATCCCAAACTTTCCCTTACAGAATTCCAGAAAAGCCAGCAGCTGTTATGCTACTACCCAGTTGGAAGGGAAGTAGGGCAGGGTGGATAGATCGGAAAGAAAACAAATGTAACCACTGCACTTAGAACGTCTGAAAGCTACAAAAGCCTGTGACCATGTGAACTTAGGCTCTGGGCTCTGAAGTTGAAGCCTCATTAGGGTTACGGTAAATGGGCCACTGGCCCAAACTCATGTCTAGCACTTAACCAGTAATGGGACGATGGCTAGTTACTCTTGATTGCTGGTCCCTTTCCTCAGAGCTGAAACTTTGTCATTAGCATAGTTTCAGCCTGAGACTTACTGCCAGGGTGGAATTACTCTAATTAAGAGGAAAGGAAAAATATGTTGGCAGTCATTAATTTTTCTTGATTAGAGGGTGACCCAGTTTGAGGTTAAATGAAGAGGACTGGGGTGGTAATTTAGCACTCTGGGGGTTCATAGGGATTTTTGTGTGCTGGAGAAGCAACAGCTGGAGCCCAAGATTGCCTGTCTGATTTGAATTTTTACCTACTCATAGAAAGGTGTGTAAGCAAGGGCCCCTGAGCAGCACCAGGCTCCTTTTTAAGAATAAACAAAATCAAAGATAGGGCCATTAGCACAGCCCTGGGAATTCTTCTTATTAGCCTTTGGAGAATTTTGTATAATATGTTTGCTCACACATACTCTCTTTCCAACCCATCCATCCATCCATCCATCCACCCACCCATCTACCCACCCACCCATCCATCCATCCATCCATCCTTCATCCATCCCTTTCCCGTGCTCATCTATCTTTGTGTCCTTTATTTGTTTTTAACCCATGCCATACACTTTGTGCTGCCCATACACTCTTGGGTGTGTGCCCGGCCACGGGAGTGTGTTGGGACTACTGGAAAACCAACTCCCTGTCTCAGCAGACATCAAGTGCTGATAGCTTCTGAGTTAGGGGTAGGACTGTGCCCATCACCCTACTCCATAGGGCACTGCTGCACCATGTACTGATAGGTAGATGCCATCTCTTTGTATGAAACTATTATGTATTTATTTATTGAGGCATACTTCCGTGGAAAGAGCAGACATGAAGCCAGGAGAACTGAATGCGAATTCTGACCTGCTTTGCTATCCCTGTGGCTCAGATATTAATATTTGAGTTCACCTTGTTTTCAGTGGCATCATCTGGGGTCTGGGACAGACGTAGCTCACAGTAGTGGTGGCTAGGTTGTATTCCAGGGTTGATAAGCCGCAATCCCATGCTTCACTGCAAAGAAAAAGAACAATGTGGAGACTCCACTAAGTCTGGGACCTGGCCTGATTTCTTACAAAAAGTCATAGAAAATGAAGCTTGAGTTGGGGGTGAGCAGGGTATCTTTTGCTGCTTAATCACTTGATCTCATGGTGGTCTCAGAAAAGAGGCCATGGTGGTCTTTTGCACCCTTGAGTCAAAAATCTCTTCTTTGCATAGACCCTTGCCCAAGTGAAAAAGGAGCGTTCGAGGGGGGATAGCCCGGACTGTAGTGTCTGCGGCTTGAGTTGATCCCCAAGATCGGACAGAATCTAGGCATGGTGGCATCACTTACAATTTCAGCTCCGGGGACAGAGGCAGGAGGATCACTGGGACTTGCTACCTAGTTACTGTAACCTAAATAAGTGGTGAGTTTCAGGCAATGGAAGTAAACAATGTTCTTGAGGGTTACACCTAAGGTTGCTTTCCACATACATGTGCACACATGCACATTGGACACACTTATATACTCACAGATGTGCACATGCATGGACACACACAGAGACACACAGACACAGACACAAACACACACACACAGACACACACACACACACACACACACACACACACACACACACACGATTTACTGCCCAGCTATAGCCTATTCTTATTATGCCCTATCAGAAAGGTGGTAGGGGGTGCCACAGAATCAGGAAAAGAGACCTGTGTTTTAAATACTTTCTTCTCATGATTATTCATTAAACAGAGATTCCCTGAGAACCTCCTATGTTCAGGTCCTTTTCCAAGAACTGAAGCCATTACAATTCAAGTGGACAAATCCCCTCTCTTTCCAGAGCACATAAACGGGGGCAGTGCAGAGAAAATACACGTCACGATCAAATCATGTTTTAGATACCAATGATTCCTGCAGAACAAAGGAAGCAGAGAAGACAGAGTGCGTGTGTGTGTGTGTGTGTGTGTGTGTGTGTGTGTGCACGCACACTTGTGAGTGTGTGGCATCTGTGGAGCAAATGTTTTGAATGGGATGCTTGGGGGTGGGGAGCCTCACTACTGGCATGGCATCAGGCAGGTTTTTTCATCTCTGTGGTGAAATAGCTGAGACAAAGGATTTAACACAAGAAAGGCTTCTCTTGCTTCTCTTGCTTCTCTTGCTTCATGCTTTCTTCCCGTGGTGGGTTGGTTCTATTGCCTTTGGGCTGTGGTGAGGCAAGGTGTCATGGCAGGGAGCTCTTGATAGAGGTCTGCTGGCTTCATGGTGGCCAAAGGAGGGGGGAAGGAGGGAGGGAGAGAGAGAGAGAGAGAGAGAGAGAGAGAGAGAGAGAGAGAGAGAGAGAGAGAATACAAGTGAATATGAATGAGAATGAACATGTTCCCCATGACCTAACTTCATGATATTAAGCCCCATTTCTAAGAACATAACACCTTTATTTCCCCTTCAATACTTTCTTAATAGCTCAGGTCGGTAAGACCAAGCCATGCAGGGACACTTAACATTGAGTGACATCTGTGAAAAGCTTTAAAGGAGATGTCCAACCCGTCTGGTGTGGGGAGTAGCATGCAGAGGGAATAGCCAACACAGAGGGCCTCAAGCAGCAGCCCAGCCTTTTATGCTGAGGGGATGGAAGAATGGCAAGTCGGGGAGATGAAGTCAGGGAGGGCCGTGATGAGAGAAAATGGTGGCCATGACTAAGGTCACCCTGAGAAACAGTTGGGGTCTTCCTGACTGAGGTGGAGGGCCTTTGGTAGTCACTGGGAGAGGTTTGCCCAAGCTTATGCGGGCTTCTCTGACAGGGCTATTCTGAGGCAGAAGGCAACTGCAGCTGTGCTGTCTCCTCAATGTTGTTGAAGTGGGTGTGGTGAATTCCAAGTGGGAGTGACTGTCTTTAAGCACTGGTCTTTGACCTGGTTTGAGGGGTCTGAAGAGAGGGAGGGAGAAGAGAGGAGAAGAGGTGGGAAGGAGAGGAGAGTGTTTTAAGGGACAAATGGAGTGGGACTTCTAGCTACAAGTTCTGCTCCTTCTGTGAAATGTCTAAGGATGGCTGTAAGAGCCAGCCCGGATTGCCATGCAGCCTAGCAGTCCTTTGGCGGTATGCACTCTCGCCTGGCACGGAGAAGACTTGACAAATCAGTATTCAAAGAACGAGTGAGTGTGTTGTTGTTTGGATCTTAGATGATCCCAAAGGCCCAGTGGTAAAGCCTTACTCCACAAGGTGGCACTATGGGGGGTGGTAGGACATTTTGAAGGTGGAGCCCAGTGGAAGGTCTTTAGGTCTTGTGTGTGTGTGGGGGGGGACTTTAAAGAGGTTTGTGGAGCTTACATCTCTTTTTATTTTTGTTCCTTGGTTGTAAGATACATTGTTTTGCTCTACCACAGACTTCTATGATGCGCTGCCTTGGCACATGTCTAAAAGCAATGAGGCCAGCTGGTTGTAGGTTGCAACTCCCAAACCACGAGCCTATTTAAAATAAACCTTTTCTTTATAAGTTAATTATCTAGGGATTAAAAGATAAAATGACAGCAGAAAGCTAGAACCACACTCCAGTTTCTTCAGTGACTCTCAGGTGCTCTTGAACCCCTTCGTCCCTCCCCTGTGGGGAGCCGCCCTCACATTCGCCATTACAAGATAGCGCTGATGTCCTGTGCTCTAACAAACAAACAAG
>NC_034594.1:54238465-54249280 GCF_900095145.1 Mus pahari
CTCTTCTCCCCTCTCTTCTCTTCGCCCATTGCCTGTTGGAAGCTTATGCTCTCCCTCTCAAGAGCATTAAAGCGTTGCTGTAGAAGGATCCTGTTTGTGTGCCGCGTCATTTCTTGCTGGCGGGAAGGTAGCGCGGGACACTCCCCCAAGTCACTAAGTCACCAGCACATGGCTGAGGGCAGCTGGAAGAACATGAGGTTTCTGAGTTGCATCTCAGCACTAGGATTGTGTGGGAACGCTTATTGTACTCATTTCTACTTTGCATATGAGTATTGGTTGTTGCCAGCTTCTGTCTCATTTTTTATAAAAAAAATTGTGTGTGGATATTAGCATATTTGTGTGTGTGTGTGTGTGTGTGTGTGTGCTCGCTCATGCATGTGCACATGTATGCAGACCAAAGGTCAGATTTTCCTCAGGAGACTTCTATTTTTTTAAGACAGGTTCTCTCACTGGGTCCTAGGACTCACCCACTCAGCTAGATAGCCTGACCAGTGAGCCCCAGGGCCTCCTGCCTCGACCTCTCCAATACTGCGATTGGACGCACCGCCATGCTGTCCTCTGGTATTAGTTCTGAGGATCTAGTTCAGGTTCCCACACTGTTGGAAGTGAGCCCTCCCCAGGCCCTGAAGTTTCATTTAAGTACAAAAACTGCACACGTTACAAACTGGAAGCCTCTTAGGGATGAAACGAAAGGCTTGGTTCTAGAATCACACTATTGTCTCTGATCTGCTATGGCCGTCTTGGCTCTGGGGACTGGCACATGCGCAGATACGACTCCCCCCCCCCCCCCCCGGGGTGCATGGCTGACTTTAAAGAACTTGTTAAGTTTTTATTTATGATGAGGTTTTCAGAATGTATTGTTCATAAGTACTGACAAGGTTAAATTTATGAAAATGGGGGCCATTTTAATGTTATCCTTCTAGTTTCAAATGTTGTCCCTGAAGGGGATGCTGGGATTTGGCTGCGGTGAATGGCATCCTGGGAGAGGCCGTTCTCATAAACGTTTAGTGAAATTGCGTTACAACTTACAGTTGAAAGGCTAAGTGCTGTGAATTCAACTTGAAGTTCACACATAGATTTCAGCTTGGCTGAATAAAGTTTTGTTTTCCTGGGTTTATCCTTAATTACTAATTTGATTCAAGTTTAATTAGCATTGCTCAGTGATGCCTTTGGCCTCTTTAGCATTCTTTACCTTATTTGAGTTGAAAAGGAATAAAGAACCTTTTTCCCCCTTAAGGGCAATTTTTTTCTAGTGGGAAATATTATAATTCATAGTCATTTGTAATTGGTATCAACTGAGTTGAGGCCATGCCTGGGAGGATGGTGGGTGACTTATGTTCCCCAAGACCTTGTCCAAGTGTCTCCTGGTGCAAACAGAAACTGACTCATTAAAGCCTTGATCTAGTATACAGACATGAAAGACTGCTTGGCATGTTTTTGAAACTTGAGCTGCCCTTTGCAAAGGTCTTGCCTTTATTTTTTTAAGGGAAAGGCTGAGTATCTTGAAGCACAGAAATGACAGGTCATTTTAGAGAGATTGTATGTGACAAGAGAAAAAGATGATGTCATTCATATATATATGTAGAGAAACTCAATGATGGAGAAATTGATGGTTTCTAGACCTGTTGTTCTTTTAAGCAGAAAGCCTTCCAAACCAGAAACCTAAGAGAAACATTTCATTATCCTGATTATCAAAGTGAACTACGTGAAACAAACGTGTTAGTGAAATGAGGCTTCCCCAGCTGTTAGAGATTCTCAGGGATTATTCTCAGGGGTCTGTCTATCAGAAGTAGGAGAAAAGAATCAAGAAAAACTTGCAGATCTGTGGGTTTTAAAGCTGTTGATTCAATCAATTACAGATTGATCCAGGAATAACACTGCAACGATTCTGAACGTGTAAAATCTTTGGTTTCTAGTCCTTGAATTACTGACTTAGAGTTTATACTGTTATTATCTACTGTTAGTAATCTAGAGATGATGTAAAGTCTGTAGTGGATGGCCTGGAGAGGTTCATGATGCCTTAGGGTCTGGGAGAAGGCTGGCTGTTTTAGTCAACTGTTCTATGGCTGTGAACAGACACCACGACCACCGGGTGGGGCAGGGTCGGGGGACTCTTATGAAGGAAAATATTTAATTGTGGGCTTGCTTAGAGTTTCAGAGATTTAGTCCATTGTCATCATGGTAGGAGCCTGGTGGGACTAGCTTGGGTCCTCAAAACCTCAAAACCCACTCCCAATGACTCACTTCCTCCAACGAGGTTACATCCACTCCAACAAGGCCACACCCACTCCAACAAGGCCATACCTCCCAAGTAGTGCCACTTTCTGATGACTAAATATTCACATGTATGAGCCTATGAGGCTGGGGGATGCGGGTGTGGGTTGGGGAAGTTGGAAGGGGGGATTCTTATTCAAACCACCACACTGGGTAAGGGGAACTTTCTGAGACTGGAGTGGACAGGGCAGCACCTAGGTCCTGGTGGGCTCTTTGGGGTCACAGCATGGCTTAGCCTAATGACTATTCTATTCTTAAGTGGAGAGGAATAATAGCCTTGTAAACTTGGTCGCCTTGTTCTTTTCAGAACTTGGTCGCCTTGTTTCTTCCCCCAGCAACTGTTCTGCATGCATTTTAACTGTTTTAAGGTGCTGGTGCTTGGTCATGGCTTTGCACACACTAGGCGAGGGTTCCATCACTGAGCCACGCCCTTGACCCTGGCCTTTTCAACTTTGAGGAAGAGGTCTGTTGTACATCCCCCCCAAATATTTTCCCAGTAGAGATGATTTTTTTTTTTATGGTTTCCTGTATGTTCATGTCATGCACTCCCCATGTTAGTGGGGTAGTGTCAAACCCCCCAAAGGATCACGGATGCTCCATCTGGCTTTGTGGGTAGAGAACAGAAATGTAAACCACACTGAAAAATAAGTCAAATATTTTAATGCTCACTTTGTAATGGTTTTTAAAAACAGGACAAAGATGATTCTGAGCCTTGTTGAACACTAGCTTAGGTTTCCCCTTTTAGTGTGCTTTCACCCCATTGTTAAGTAGAGACAAATAATTTTTAGGGGCCTTTCTACATTTTTACACTGTGTTCCCTCCAAATGTATTTGGTGAATGTATGTGTGTGTGCATGCATGTACGTGTGCACTGGAGAGTTTGAGGAGTCTATGTTCTTCCTTCCTTCCTCACTCAATGGATGAAGATGGAAGCCGCAGACTGAGGTCCTATTATTATTGCACACACCAAGAAGCGCCAACTCTACAAAAAATCAAATGTCGTCTTTTCCATTGCTTTTTCTTTCCCTCTGCTGCTCTGAAAGGCCAATTTCCAAGAAGTCCTCTAGGGGCCAGTGAATCACAGCTGTCTCCATCCTATTCCACAAAATAACAAACCAAGGGAGGAGGGTAGGGACGAGGTCAGGACCACATGCAGTGTGGGTTCCTGCTGCTCTGTAGTCTAACCCCGTTGTTCCTCTGTCCCTCCAAGTGTTTCTTGAGGCCGAGACCATGGGGAATGTAGGGGAGCATGATGTGTGAATCTTTTATTTTAAAAAATCTTGACTCTGTCCTTTGAAAGTGGGGAATGATTTTTTTAAAAAAAGAAATCACTTGGGGTGGGGGTGGGGGGCTGTTGGTGATGGTAAGAATTCAGACCAGAGAGACTACAGACCTTAACAGAACTCTAAAATTTCAGAGCTGAATGGCTTTTGTCCAATTTCATGTTTCAAAGGAGGGATGAGAGACTCTGGGAGAGTAAATGTCTTTCGGAGTGACCCACAGCACCTACTTATGTTAAATCCAGCTTGTTTTGGAGGACTGTGGGGACCGTGAAGACCCAAATAGGTGCTAACGAAGAGTGAAGCCAGCCCTTGGATCGCCACTTCCCATCCTGCAGCAATGAAGAAACTGCCATTGTTTGTTTCGGAATCATTTAGCCTATGTGATTTCATTTTTATGATTTAATGAAAGCCAGTGACATCACGAGGTAGGGTATGATCAGGTTGTGTGTGTGTGTATGTGTGCACATGTGCACGTGCACTCACACATGTGTGCGCACATGCCTCTGTGTATGTGTGTGTGTGTGTGTGTGTGTGTGTGTGTGTAATTTGAAGGATTTTATATCTTTCCTTCCTCCCCAAAAACAGTGGGTAAAAGCGTGAGTCTCCAATTCAGGGATATGTTCCCCTAGGCTGACCTCAAGCTTGAAATCCTTCTGTCTTAGCCTCTGGATTTCTGGGATTAGAGGTGTGTACTGGCACACCTCACTGGGGAAAGACTTTTAGAACCAAATTTGAGTATATCCTGTTGGATATTCAGCTCTTATTTAGTAGAGGAACACAATATGGAAAAAAGGTTTCTGGACTGGGACCAAGCTGGAAAGGCATCAGAAGATCTGATCTGGTCCCAGATCAGAGCGATGAGGAGGTCACGTATCTGGTACCTAAATCCTCATTGTTGCTATGAAGACTGGACTGGGTTAATTTTCAGATTACACTAAAACAAGAAACTCTGTGGTTGGGTGAGTAGTTAGTATTCATTGCTTCCTAGTTTCTGTAGCACATAAAATAGCAACGATTTAAACAAGATAGACCTGTATCTCTCTCCCATTAGAAGGTACATCTGACCTGGTGACTCTGCCCTCTGAGGTTATCAGGAGCCCAGGTGTCTTCTGCACTCTTGGCCTGCCAAACTTAAGTGTCTTTCTTCACCCTCATGATCTAAGGTGTTTTCGTCAGCATGTCCATGTTCTAAGCATCAGCATCAAGGGAGAAGAGAAGGAGAAAGAGGACCCCTTCTCTTTATGAACAGAGCTCAGAAGTTACATTCATCACTTCTGCTCAAAGCTTGGTGGTCAGAAGTTAGTAACTGACCATGCCTGGATGCAAGGGTGCCGAGAGGAGCTGGCTTCACCCTATCTGGTCATGCTACTCACTACAAGTTGTAGCTGACCAGGGAAGAGGAAGGAGATGTTGGGAACAACTGTGAATCATTGACACACAAGCTACCCTTAAGACGATGTAGAAGCCAGGATGGCCAGTTATTTCCCTATGACACAAGCTAACTTGGAGGAATAGTGGTGGATCTCAGAGAGCCTGCCCCTAAAATTCTGTCATTCAAGCTGAATGGTTTCTTGTGGTAGAATCATGCCTCATGGTCCTTCATCTCTGCGCTCTGCTGTTCATTCTTGAGCAGAGTGGGTGATGGCAGCCATGTTTGTGCCGTTACACCATTAGTGGGTGTAGAACAGATGTGGACGCCTGGTTTTCCCAGGGCTGTCACAATTCTCTCTTCCAGGCCTTTGGAACTATTACTGGGAGTCTGATGCTGATGGTGTGTAAGTCACAGGCTCGATTGTGGGATAATTTTCAGATTATACTATAACAAGAAAGCTTCGGAATTCTTATGGTTGGGTGAATAGTTAGTATTTATTGGTTCCTCATTTCCAAAGTACATAAAATAGCAATGATTTAAACTAGGTAGACCTGTATCTCTTTCCCATTAGAAGGCACATCTGACCTGGTGACTCTGCCCTCTGAGGTTATCAGGAGGAACTCAAAAGTGGAGAGGGCTACCTTTCATTGGAAAAATGAAAAAATTACAGAAAGCTGGTCCTTGTTGAGAGAAAGCAGCTTTCAAATATACCGAGGGACCCTGGGAAAAGCGGAGGATGGGGGAAGAACTGGTTCCTGAGTCTCTGCTACCAACGACTCTGTTTCTTATAAGTTAAAACACATTCTTTCTTATTTGTTAAGACTCTTTTAAACACATCATGTGTATAAGGGAGCCCTTAATTAAGAAAAAAAAGATTCCTTCTCTGACAGTAAAAGATATTTCCTCCTCCCTCAACAAATCTTAAAACCTCATGTATCATCTTAACAGCTAATAGCTTGCAAATTTCAATTTTCTGCTTGTCACTAAAAGTGACAACTCAGGAGAGACGATGGCAATTGATTTACCTGGCTAAAGTTATCCGAAGTAGGGAGGCTAAATAGGTCAGCCAATGGAAGGCCAAAGCATGGTGTCTTTTTCCAAATAAAGCAGCAAGAAATCCATATGGGAAGTGGTGGGATGCAATGTAGCGATTCCAAAGGGATATGGGAAACAGCTAATCTTTGTTTTGAACTGTCTCCTTCCTACAGCCATGAGCCTATGGATTCGGAGCAGATCACAAGTTGGTATTAGATGACAACACTGGCCATACATGTTTAAACTGACTTCAAAGAAAAAATAGACAGGTAAGTCACCAACTTCCTCAAATAAAATTGAAGAGCAAAGACTCAGATGAAAGAGAGTCCATGTTACAAATCTCCCTGTATGAAATATGAAATCTGCTAAAAGAATATATCAGGGCACGACTTCAATTAAGTGGAACCTAATGTATCAGAGCTTTTAATTATTGTTATTATTCCCACTTAAATCATGTCTGTAACAAAACAAACTTGTCCCAACATTGTCCCCGATTTAGGTATCTCAAACTTTTTATATTGACATTTATTTATCTAGTCCCATAGAATTGGCCAAATAGTCATGGCTGAGAGAGCTGGGAAGACTTTTGGGCCCCTCTAGCACAGTGACTTGCAAACCTTGGCTTCACATTATAATCAACTTTTAGAAATCCTTGTGTCAGGGCTGGAGAGACGGCTCAGTCAGTGGTGTGCCTGCTGTGAAAATATGAGGACATGAGTTTCAGTCCCTGACAGTCATGTAGAAGCCAGGGGTGGTTGTGTATGTCTGTGACCCTAGCCTTAGGGTAGTGGAGACAGGTGGAGTCCTGGAGCTTGCTGGCCACCTGGCTTAGCCAATCAGTGAGTTCTGGCTTTAATGAGAATTGTTATCTTAAAAAAGTAGAGTGTGATATTTAAAGAGATAACTATATATTAGTAACTTTCACAGATGCAGTATATACAACACACACACACACATACACACAATCACACACATACATACACACAATCACACACATACATACACACACATACACATATACTCTCTCATACACATGCACACACACACACTTTCACATCCACACTCAGATACACACACATATGCACAGACACTCACACATAGACACAGACACACAGACACACACAGAGACACCCAGACACACCCAGACACATAGACAGACAGACACACATATAGATAGACAGACAGACAGACACATAGATAGACAGACAGACAGACAGACAGACACACACACACACACACACACACA
This sequence comes from Mus pahari, assembly GCF_900095145.1. Lineage (NCBI taxonomy): Eukaryota > Metazoa > Chordata > Mammalia > Rodentia > Muridae > Mus > Mus pahari. The sequence continues at coordinate 54,245,675 of NC_034594.1, forward strand.
CACACACACACACACACTGATGCCTAGGCTCTAGCAGATAAGAAGGAAAGCAGAATATGTGGGTTGGGACCTGGCCACCTGAAAGTTCCCGTGTGATTCTAAGGTCAAATTAAAGTCAGAGATCATTCATGGCTATCCCTAGAAGTAAAGTAACTGACCCAAACTGCCCCCTTGGGGACAAAGTTAGGTCTGTCACTAAAGGCTTTCTAAAGCAGTGTGGTTCTTTCCCACATGGCTCCCAGGTTCCCAGAAACATAGGGCCAGCATGTGCCCCCCACACTGGCTGTTAAGCCAGTGATATCTCACTTTGATATGCTTTCTATTCACCCGAAGGTCTTCTGACCTTGCTTCTGTCTCATGGGTCTTGCATGGGGTTGATAATTGCATTTTTAACAAGTTTTCTGGTGGCCTGAGTCCCACACTTGGAGATGTACTGCTTTAGGCTATTTTAGGATGCCATCCCTACCCACAGCACACCTGCCTAGCACCAGGCACTGGCTTTGTGCTTCTCTTCTATTGATCTTAGTTGAAGTGTCTTTGTTTTTCCACAATGCTATTCTGTTCACCTGGAAGGTAAGACTTACTGCACACAAACTGCCCTTTGTCGGAGGACGCCCCCAGCCATGTGCTTTGTGGAAGAGCATTTGAGCATTTGGCTACATAATTCCTGTGGAGCTTTTTTCTTTTTTTTTGAAGCTCATTCCCGAGGGAGTGAAGGATGTGCTTCATAATGGGCAACACCAAGGAGGTTAAAGTTCCCTGACAAGGACCATTCGTTAGGTGGGATTCATGTCTGAGCTCCGCCCATCGGCCTCCACATGTGGCTGGAGATGGAGAAGCTGACTGGCGGTAGAATGAAACTGGGGCACCTGAGGAAATCCAGGCCTAATCCTCTCCCATAAAACAAAGTGGAAGCTCAGTGGAAGGTTGAAATCTAAAAGCAGATGGCTGGGTTCCTCCATGTGGGGCTGTAAGCAGGGAGGGGACCTTTGTGATAGAGTGAGTATTGGTATGTTTCGGGGATCCGGACAAGGCGGCGGTGCTGTAAATGCCAAGCAATCCACAGATTTTGACAAGGCGGCGGTGCTGTAAATGCCAAGCAATCCACAGATTTTGTAATGGGAGCCCACCTCATGATAATTTCATCGAGTTTGGGGAAAGATAGCTGTTTAATGTATGTGTTTCATGTATGCATTTAGGAGCAACAAGGTTGGTTCCCGCTGTTGTGAGCAAGACGAACATGGCGGATGGAAGACAGGGCTGCTAAGGGAGATCCTTGTGAGGCCTTCTGCTAGGGACAAACTGACTATTTGGGTCACAGAGAGGCTCTATGTGGAACTAGGAATGGGGTGGTGGTTTAGTTGTGGCTCAGCACATTTTCTCTAAAGGGCTGTCCCCTTAAAACAAAAGCAGGTGCTTAGAACTGCTGAGTGAAGCGGGCCATTCCTGTTCCAACAGGTTCCTTTACTATATGAGGCCACAATCCTTTGCACGATGCAGCCAGGTATTGAAGGGTTGCCCCATTTACAGATATCAAGAGGTAGCTAGGTAGGTACATCTTTCAGGGGACATTGAACATCCCTGATCTTTTTAAGTTCTATCTCCCCAGTCTTTGTCTGACCCACGGAATACCTTTGATGGATAAAAAGCATTCCTTAGCATACAAAGGCATAGCTAACTGGACCTTTGAAAACTATTCTCTCTGGGGGGAAAATGTACCATATGGGCAGTTTAGAAATCCATTTTTAAAATCCAAAGAGCCTGTCCTAATTGCAGTTTTGAAACAATCCTGCAGAGCTGTGTGCTTTGGGGGAGGGACATGCCTTTTGTCTCCAACTCTGAGGAACACGTGCTCCCTGTCTCAAAGTGGATGAATCAAGCAGGCAGATTTCTCAATTGTAGTTTAAGCTGAGTGGACCCTTTGGATTTTCCTGGAGCTCGTTGGAATTCTATTTCTGGGAGGCCGCATTGTGATCGAGTAAGACGAGAGGGGGAGGGGAGGGGAGAAGAATCAGAATGAGAAACATGTGAGGAGCAAACAGATGTCCCCATGTCACACTCAGAGCGCTCATTTGTGCTGTCCCAGTCTGGAGGGGCAGCTTTGGATGTGAACAGTAAACATAAACAAGAAGGAATGGGTGGCCCTGGAGCCTCCCTGTGGGGTTGTCCCAAACCTGGAGAGTCTGGCTTCTGAGAGCTTCTGCAAGCTGCATGTGTGCCTGGGAAGGAGCCAAGAGTGGGCCCTCCTTTGGACAACTGGAAAAGGCCTTCTTGAATCCCACCTTATTCTCGGTCCTAGCTCTCTTTCTCCCTAGGATTTGCTCTCTGTTAGGTCTGGGAATAGGATAGGTGGAGCCGGAGGCTCACACCTTCCCCCAGCCTGCCTTTTTTCTGGCTCCCGCTATTAAAATTCAAAGTTCTAACTTCCTGTGCCTTCAGTACTAGTGACCAGTTCCATGAGACTTTCAATGTCTATTTGTGTAAGCCAGTGAGTAGGTCTCAACACATGGTGCCCAGACCAAAGGCAATGGCACTTTTTCAATGATGTTCTATTCCAGAAATAAAAACCCTTCTAGGCTAAGAACTCTGGGAGGGACCCATGCCCTTGTCATTGATCAAGTCTTCAGATTCTTGCTAAATCCCGAGGTTGGCCCTTATGAGAACACCCTGGGTAGAATTCAGCCATATACAGAATTGAATTTCCCCATCTGAACTTGGAGTTCTGAAGCAGGTTAGTGGGAGAGGTACAGTTGAAGGGAAGAAATATCTGACTCTCCTTTTGTTCCACTTTATGACTTTCTTTTGTCTGAGTGCTAGATCTACCCCACGGCCACCACTAGTACAGTTGGCCTTGGGTAGTGATGCTAAATAAATAATGTTCTTCCACCATGGACCTTTCCAGCATCTTTTTCCCCCCTTCTGTCACATGGTTTGGATGTATCCTCAGGACTGTCTTCTTTGGAGCTGTCCCAAATGCACAGTACTAGTACACTTGTACACACACACACACACACACACACACACACACACGTGGTGGAGGGAAAGGAAGAGAGGGAGGGAGGAAGAGAGGGAGGGAGGGAGGGAGGGAGGGAGAGAGAGAGAGAGAGAGAGAGAGAGAGAGAGAGACTGGTCAGAGGCTCAGAGGCCATCTTAGATGCTTTTTGGACATGAGCCTGAGAGAGGCAGGCAACAGAGATTCTTTGATGAAAAACTCTTGTTAGATGTTACTCATGGAACTGCTTTCTGCATGTCTTGCCTGTAGACATTTCAATTGCAGATCAAATAGTTCATGTGTCTGTTGAAATGAACTCCTCCTTCCTCTTCAGTCAGTCATACTGTGTCAGTGATTCTGCCCTTTTGGAATGGGGACAGTATAAGTGTAAGATGTAGCTGCTAGACTTTCCTGGTATCAAGGCAGATCCTCAAGGATTCGCTACTGGAGGAATCAGATTTTAATAAGGTTTACAAGATTAGGTTTTAGTTGTTGTGCCCAGAGATTGAGTTACCATTTGTACTGGCTAGTTTTGTGTCAACTTGACACAGCTGGAGTTATCACAGAGAAAGGAGCTTCAGTTGGGGAAATGCCTCCATGAGATCCAGCTGTAA
>NC_034594.1:54249785-54256800 GCF_900095145.1 Mus pahari
GGATTTGAAGCATGGGGCTGGCGTGGTAACGGGGCTAGCATGGTGGTGACCTGACAGTGGGAACTTAGTGTGCTGGGTAGAGATGTTTTGGGAGCTCCAGGCCAGAGAATCTCCATGTATAGAGATAAAAGCATGTCTGCCATTGTCTGCCAGTGCATGGCTGGCCAGGCCACCGGATAGCCAGAGGCACAAGTGCAGGAACATGCTGGTTTGTCTTTCTAGTGTTTCCTGTAACAGATGGCAAACCAATGTGTTGGGCAAGAATTCACTAGAAATGTAAGATTATTAGCCTGAGAGTTAGAGTTTTATTTTATTTTTTTTATTTTGTTACGGGAGCCCTGGGCTAGGATGAGTCATGTGGACTCAAATGAGGGAACCTTGGAACAAAGAAACGGCTGGCAGGCTCTGAGGGTGACTGTGGGGAGTACAGGCTGTTCTGAGTCAGAGAGTTGTAGAATAGAAGTTGCCTACTTCTTGGGGCAGAGATTGATCAAACTGTGAATTTATAAAAATGGGATTATTTGGTTTTAGGATAGATTTATATACAGATTTTGTCCGAATCATGTGGTTTTACCTGCGGTTCGCAACTATAGGGAAAATTAGTCACTGACTTCAAGTAGGGCAGGCAGTGAACAGGTATTAATAAAATAAATGTCTGTGGCTCCAGGCAGAGAGCTGAACAGATAGATGGTATAACAAGATGGCTGCTCTAGGGAGAGCTTAACAAATAAAAACTGCCTGCTTCCTATAGGCAGATATTAGTGAAAGTTTGAATTAATTGTTTTAAAGATGGTGTAAAGATATATTGCTCTAGTCTGTCTTACAGGATACTTAAATTCTGTCCAACGTGGGCTCCATGGGAATTCTGGGTTATTATCCTGCATGGCAAAATAGAAAAGGCCTGAGAAAAGGCACATATAGTATTTTAGTTTACTTCATTTGTTTTAGATTGTTTTAATTTTCAAAACGGGTATGATTTTGACTTTTGTGGTTATATTCATCCTCTGTGAGAGAGGTCAAAATAAAGGTTTTCTGGTTACTGGCTCAAGGTATGCTGATTTGGGAGAAAGGTTTTGTCTTTGAGTTTTTAAGAAAAGGTGATTGGTGTCTACACACCTCAGAGTGACATGGGTCAGATTTGATAGAGGGAGACCCCCTGAGGAATTAGATTCCAGAGAATCAAACAAAAGGTTATCTTGATGATACTAAAATTTTGTTTTGAGATTTGTCTATTACAGAATATACAACCTTGGTGAGTCTCCCCCTTGAACTTTGGATATTTTGGACTTTCAGTGGGATCTAGTCAAGACAATGACATCAGAGACTAAATCAATTGTTGGTGTGGCCTTCTTAAGGCTAACCAACTCTCCTATTTTCCCTACCTGTCCCCCACCCCTTCAAAATATCTCAACACCCATATTCAGCTTGAAGAAGTTAGGAAGAATTGTTGACTCAGTTCCCTGGCCTTTGGGGCTGGAGGGGGTTATTATAGGTTCTTTCTAGGGAATGTAGAAATGGTCATAATTGGAACAGGGAGGAGTAGCTAGAATTGTTTGCATAGCCATAATCTCATTTGGTAGAAATCTTTTTAATTGTTACTAATTTGAAGTCATAATTTCTTATTTTGGTACAGAATTTATTTTGATGAAAAATCAATGTTTTCATTGGTATAAATTTCTTCTATTGATCCAAAAAATTTAAAAGTACAGGGCTTAGACCCAGTCCTTCTATAACTGTTATTATAAACTGATCTGAGATGTTTAAGCCTGTGAGTTAAGGGCCAAATAGCAAATTCACAGCTTTGAGTTTATTACTAGGGTGTTTTTAGATATTTTAATTAGAAATAGCTGAGAATAGTTAACAGAGAACAGTCCAGATTACTTTACATAGGTAGTTGGCTTTCAAAAATGTCAGGAATCCACAGAATGTGACATTTAATGTTATTTATTCACTTGTTGTTGAGACAAGTCTGCTCCTGACACCATTCCCTTTCTTGGATTCAAAGAAGAAATTGAGCATCTATGGAGTTGCTCCAGTTGTGGCGAGACAGTCACTAGGCAAGAATTGCCTCATTTCATCTACAGACAAAACACCGTCCAGAAAAAGGACACAATTTATAGGTTAGGACAGCTTAGTTCTGCCAAGACAGAATAGGCTAGTCCTTAATTTCCTGTTTCTCTAAGGCCTGTCAGATGATCCTGGGCCAGAAGGCTGAAGACAGATGGATGCTCCATCTTAGTGACTTACCGGCAGCTGTCCCTACAATTTGTCTCAGTTCTAGAAGTGGTGTTAGGCTTCCTATATATTTTCAGATTTCTGGCAGGGTTGAAAGACTACTTACAGTCTCATAGCCAACTCAGGCTATTTACTTTGACAGAATAGATTTGAGAGGGTGATTTTCTTTTCTTTTCTTTTTTTTTTTCTTTTTTCTTTTTTTGTGCTCGATAACACATGCTTTAATGTAGAGAGAAATAGCTAAAGAACATTTAGTGCCACTAATCTACCCCACACCAGTGTTGTTTGATTTTATTTATTTATTTATTTATTTTTTTAGTTTACTATTTTATTTATTTATTTATTTTTTATTTTCTTTATTTACATTACAAATGCTATCCCGAAAGTTCCCTATACCACACCCCCCACCCCTGCTCCCCTACCCACCCACTCCCACTACTTGGCCCAGGCCTTCCCTGGGTCATATAAAGTTTACAAGACCAAGGGGACTCTCTTCCCAGTGATGGCCGACTAGGCCATCTTCTGCTACATATGCAGCTAGAGACACGAGCTCTGGGGGTACTGGTTAGTTCGTATTGTTGTTCCATCTACAGGGTTGCAGACCCCTTCACGTCCTTGGGTACTTTCTCTAGCTCCTCCATTGGGGACCCTGTGTTCCATCCAATAGATGACTGTGAGCAGAGAGGACGATTTTCAAATGGCATATATCTAAAGCCAGGACATAAGTCAGGTGTAGAATGATAAGTCTTTTAATTTAGGATAGATGACAATGTTCTATCTTAATGACAAAATTGATAAACTGGGTGTTAGGTTTATCTATACCTTATAAATTACAAAATGGTAATAGTTGTGCTCTATATTAAGAGTAAGGTTTTGTTTTTTCTTAGAACAGAAAGGGGGAAGTGTTGCTGATGGCTGCGTGCTGCTTGTATTTTATGTTAATTCTGCTCTCCTGGGAGAGGTTGTCTGGAATGAGGAATGAGTCACATACTCAGGTGGCTTCTTGTGAACCAATCCCCTGATGAATAAGGGAGCCAATCACTGGGCAAGTAGGCGGGACTTCCGGGTTGGAGGGAGGAAGAGAGGAAGCAGGAGAGAGTTAGGCCTTTTTGGAATGGGGATGGTATAAGGGTAAGATGTAGCTGCTAGAGTTTCCTGGTACTGTGGCAGATCCACAAGGATTCACTAGCAGAGGAATCAGACTTTATTTTAATAAGGCTTACAAGATTAGGTTTTAGTTGTTGTGCCCAGAGATTGAGTTATCATTGTTTCTGAAGAAAAAAAAAAAAAAGAATGGTGATGTATACATCATTTTGTGAGCACAGTGAACACTTCCTCCTTGGGTCTTACAGTTTGGTTTCCTTATGGTAAATACCTTTCAGGTTGCCTATACATCTTGAGACTTCTAAGAAGTATAACTGGAGGAAACCAGCTACACCTTTCTGTTCTTTTCTCTCTTCTTGGCACCAGCACAAAACTTAATCCTGACTTTTCTTGAATGATCCATATGGTATGTAAGTAGCAGCCATTACAAGATAAGAAGAGGTTTCCCTCCTATGTTTGGCCTCTCAGGTAGAGCCAGGGATCATACTGAGAGGAAGTCACCCTGCATTGCTTTTTAGATCATATTGAAAAGTTTAAGTTATTAAATGCTTTAATTAGTACTTGCCAGTGTTTTGACTTCCTTTTGCAGCATGTCCCACCATCCAGGAAGAAGGCATTGAAATCCTCAGACAGTGCCCACTGACTGGATCCTTCCCTCCTGGGCACTGGAGAAGCATCACAGGCAAGTGGAGAGAGACTAGTTGGGGAACTAGACACAGGCTATTGGACAAGGTGACCTTATGTGTTACACACATTTTGGTACTGAAAGGGGACCATGAGTTGGAGTTCAGGCAGAAACAATGGGCCAAGTCTAAAGATGGGGGCCAGAGCCTTGAAGGTGGTACTGGGGAGCACACTGTCTGCGAGCTGGGGTCTGTATTCAACTATTTCATGGTGCTGTTCATCAGTTCCAGCCATCTCCTGTTGCTCTCTCTACTGATCCATTTTCCCCAATGCCTCCACTCACCCATCCCCTTCCTCACCTCCCTCCTTCACCTGTCCTGTTCTGTTCCCAAGGAGGTGAACCCATGCAAAACAAAGCAAAGCTGTGTAAACTGAGCTTATTCATTTGCCAGACAAATCAAATCCACATCAGGAAATTAAACCCAATGTTTGTGAGCTGGGAGGAGGGGAGTTATTTTAAAAAGGTTTTGTGTTGTTTTGTTTTGTTTTGTTTTGTAAACACTTAAGAGGGTTTTGGTGTGATTATACCATTAAGGGTAAAACAGTGAGATGATAGTTCTGAGTTCTATTGGTTAAAACAAGTGCCGCTGCCTGGTGGCTTGAGAAAGGAAGCCCTAGATAGGAAAGTCATGGTGGGTTATTGATTTTAACCCAATCCAGAAGGCATTCTCTTTCTGTTTGAGTGGGTTGCCACTGGCTCTGGTATCATTTGCTTAGTGAAGGCAGGGCAGGAGATAAAGTGTCCAAGGAAGGTGAGGATGAGGACCTATTCTCCCAGCTCCTTCCTACTGGGATGCTGTGAGCCACCTGAAACCTCCTCCCCAAGGCAGCCTTCTCCACTCTGCTTGTCTCCCATGGTTCTGGTGTTCTCCCTTCCCCATCACTTCAGGATGAGGGGTAGGGCACGGGGTAGGAGTCGCCCCTGCTGTTGTTGCTTTCCCTCAGAATGTTTCCTAGCTTTGGGAACAATCACTTTATCCAGCCATGCTCAGATTCCTCAGTTTTGAGTTTGCTGTCCTTTGCCTTCCAGAACCTTGACAGGAAGGTCTGACCGATACAACCTGCACTGACAGAAACTGTCCCTACCTTTTTATTTATAGAGCTCATATCCTCTCTGCTTTGCCTTGTGCATGGTCTATTATCATCCCAACAGACTGAGAGCATCAGGAGATGACTGCACTCTTTGCCACATCACAACTCTGCAGACTCAGCTCCTAATACTGCAAGTGACCATTTCTCTGAATTTCTCATTAAAACATTTGTCTCCGGTGAGCTGTTCTTACTTCTAGGCCATATCATATTTGCCTAAAAACTTGTAAATTGGCTTATTTGCTTAAATATTCTTGGTTCCACATCCTGTGGCTTTGGCTTCAGATAATTACACAGTACAGAATATTTATGGCAGGCAAGGGCTGGGGGTGGTTCCTTTAGATGGGGAGTGGCCATTGCAGGTGCTGTAACGAACAAAAAACTTTATTTATTCATTATGCATGTTTGTGGTTTATGCCTGTTTATTCTTGTGTTTATACGGTTGGTGTTCCCACACATACACATCTGCAGGAGACAGATGTTAACTTTGGCATCTTTCTCTATTGCTTTCTGCCTTTTTTTTTTTTTTTTTTGAGACAGTCTCTCATTTAACCTGGAACTCACAGATTTAGCTAGACTAATTGGCCAGCAAGCCCCTGGGATCCTCCTGTCCCTGTTCTACCCCCAGCAGTGAGGGTATCGGCATGCTCCACCATACCCTACTTTACTATGAGTTGTGAAGATGTGAATTCAAATACTTGCTCAGCAAGTACTTTACCCACTGAATCATCTCTCCAGCCCATACTTGTAATACATAATGGGATGATTTACCATAGGTACACATTAGTCAATAATTAAATCAAGCCAATAGACATACCCATCACCTCACATACTTATCAGATTTGTGATTAGAATGTTGAAGATCTACTCGCTTAGCAATGTGGGTATAAATTATTTATTGTTCACCATGGCCATGTTGTTCCACGATAGATACCCAAACTTATTTACTCTAACTGATGCTTTATATCCCTTGACAGAATCTCCTCGTCGCCAGGCCCTGGTCACTCTCTGCTTCTATGAATTCAGCATCTATAGATTCCATGTGCATTTGGGATTTCCTGGAATTCGGCTTTCTGTGCCTGTCTTGTTTCATTTAGCACACTATGCCCCATGTTTCTTTCATCTCTGTTCTTTTAGATGGCAAGGGTTCTTCAAAGGATCAGTAGTATTCCATTGTCTATACTGTTTACTCTGTCAATGGATACATTGGACATTTTCATAGCTTGGCTAGAGTGAATAGTACAGGAGTCTACATAGAAGTATACAAGTCTCTTCTGCATACCAATTTCCTTTCTTTTTGATATATGGCCAGCAGTTTGATTGCTGGGCCATACATTGGTTCTATTTTTAACCACTTGAGGAATCTCTGTAATTTTTTTTTTCTTATAGTGGCTGTACCCTTTTACATCCTTGCTGACAACATTCTTGTTAAAATTCGTTCTTTTAAGATTTTAATTAATTAGTTTACTTTATTGGTAGGGTTGATTTGCCTGAATGTATATCTGTGCAATAAGTATGCAGCACCCATGGGGACCAAAAGGATCCTATGGAACTGGAGTAATAGACACTTGTTAGCCACTGGGTGGATACTGGAATAAAAACCTAGGTCCTCTGGAAGAGCAGTCAGTACTCTTAACCACAGAGCCATCTCTCCAGCCTGCTCTTAATGTTTTAAAAAATGGTTGGCTTGATGGGAATAAGATAATTTCTTGTGGTTTTGATTTTCATGTCTTTAGTGTTAGTGAGGCTAGAATTTTTTCCCTCTGACATAATTGTTGGTTATTTGTAGGCATGCTTTTGAGAAGTATTTTTGTAGGCTATTTGTTTTCAGTGAGGTCTTCTTCTTCTTCTTCTTCTTCTTCTTCTTCTTCTTCTTCTTCTTCTTCTTCTTCTTCTTCTTCTT